>NW_025953467.1:0-51126 GCF_018812025.1 Megalobrama amblycephala | reverse complement strand
TAACAGGTTTGTAACGGTGGTACCCTAAACTATTGGAATTTTAATTAAATAAATTCAAAATCTTTGCTAATTCGGGCGCCAGGCAGACTCAAATCTACCACATTAAATTAACTGTTTAACCCAGGATAAACTCAAACCACCAGTTACACAATTTAAATGTCAAAACAATATATTGGAATTCACAAAAAACATCCAACACAATTTCAATCTTATCAAATTGTAATTGTAAGGTCAGAGTTGGAAAAACACTTTCACAGAGAAAATCCAGACAATGACACAATTGCAAAAAAGTCCCTTTGATATAGGCTGTCGCAATTAAACCAGGGGGTTAAGAGTTCGTGTCTCAATCAAAAAAAAAAAATAATATCACAAAACCAAACATTAAGGTTGGCAAAACACTTCAATAAACCAACAACAAACAAAATTTCAATAATCAAAATATTCAGAAAAACAACAGTTCAAAAATCAAACGTTTTTACCCCAGAAAGAAAAAAAAACAAGAAAAGCTTTAAAGATAAAGAAAATTAATGTGTGTGTGTGTGTGTGTGTATGTGTGTGTGTGTGTGTGTGTGTGTGTCTCTTGTACTGAGGCGAATAATGTCGGGGAAGTTTTTGGACTTTTTTAAAGTGCGTTATTGGTACGTTAGGGGATACCTGAGTTGAGTTGAGGCGGGACTCGGCCGTTTTAAGACCCAACAGTTCAGCAGTCGACATCGGTGGGGCGATATGACAGTGCAGCAATTAATTCCTCTGTGTACGGTGAACTGAAGACGGAAACAACAGAAACCGGCAGCCTTCCGTCCATGCCAGGCAACGCTCTGCAAACAGCCCCCGGTGACGAAGGATCAAGCGAGCTCAGCGGACAAACACTGAAGCGATAGGATCCAGCACCTGTGGTCATCCGCGCCAGGAAGATCCATCACAACGGCATGTGCATAATTAAACGCAGCAACCAGGCGTGCACATAATTTGAACAGCCCGCGACTCAGCCACTATTGTTGGCCGCCCTCTCATGCAAACTCAACACGTCACTCACTACTCCCGTTGCTCCTTCCACTTCCTCTTTTATTCAGGTATTTCCGTTCAATCAGTCACGCCTTTCTCCCGACTGATTATGACAATTTATTTATTTATTTTTTTAATTTTTTTAACAGTGCGGTATAATTCCAAAACCGTCACATTCCCCCTCCCCTGGAAAAACAACCCATGGTTGAAGATTTTAAGCATTAAAATCCCTGAAACTCCTCTTCTTCATCAGAGGTGTCTTGGAATATTTTTAGGAGTTTTTCCTTGCCTTGGGACTCTAATTCTTCAGCTGTCGGGTAACCCTGTTTCATATTGCACACATGAATTGTGCGGACATCTTCCCCCGTAGTTTCCAGTGCCACGCGGTAATTGAGTGGACCCAGCTGTTTTATTACACGGTAAGGACCTCTCCATTTCCTGGCTAGTTTAGCAGTGAATTTAGCTTTTGCGCTAGACTGTGGAAAGTTCCTTATCCACACACGGTCTTGCTCTTTAAATGTTAGATCTCGTCGATGTTTGTTGTAGTTTCTCGTTTGTCTAACATGAGCTTTTTTGCTGTTTTCCACAGCTTTGGACTGAAGCTGAGTTAAACAATGAACAACATCGTATGCTGGCACATCAGGAGTAAGGTTTTTTCCTTGGAGGAGTTTGTCCATTGGACCCTGCAGCTTTCTTCCAAGTTGCAGTTCAGCAGGGGTCATTCCTATAGTCTCCTGGACAGCAGAATTGATGGCAAATCTGAACTCTGGCAAGTATTGATCCCACTTGTTGTGATTTTCATCCAGGTAGGCGGCAATCATGTACTTAAGGGTGCGATTGACTCTCTCAGTCATATTGGTCTGAGGATGGTATGCAGTAGTCAGTTTAGGCGTTACATTCCACTTTTCGCAGACCTCCTTAAATACAGATGACACAAATTGTGTCCCTCTATCAGACAACAGGAAATCAGGTACACCCCACCTGGTCAGAATTTCCTTCCTGAAAATGGCAGCAACTGTTTGGGCAGTGGCATTTCTCATGGGGAACATTTCAACCCAACGCGTGAAGTAATCAACAAAGACTAAGAGATATTCATTTCGATTGGAACTGCACGGTAAGGGCCCCATTATGTCCACACCTAGCATTTCATTGGGGTGATGGACAGTAGTGTGTTGCATTTTTCCAGCAGGTTTTTGGTTGTCATTCTTAAGTTGTTGACATTTTATGCATCTCTTTACCCACTGCTTGACATCATTCCACATTCCTGGCCAAAAAGCCACTTCTTGAATTCTCTTATAGGTCTTATAAATTCCTCCATGACCACTCAAGGGACTGGCATGGTAATGCTGAAGGATCTGTGGAATGAGGATACTGGGAACACACACACGATAATGCAGCTGGTTGTCAGCCAGGTGAGCTTTACGGTAAAGCTTGTCTTCTAATACCTCATATTGCTCTTTCAAGTTGGCATCACCTTCTGCCATAGTTTGTAATATTTTCATGATCACCAAGTCTTTGTGCTGTTCTTCCCAGATCTTATCCAAAGAGATTGGGAGATCTTCTGGCTCCTTGTGGCTGGCATACAAATTGCAACTGACACTGATGGGGATTCGAGAGAGCGCGTCAGGTGCCACATTTAGCCTTCCCTTCCGGTATTCGACAATGAAATCGAATCTCTGCAGTCGCAGAGCCCATCTAATCAAACGACTGGAGGTCTTGGTGGACCCCATCACCCACTGCAGTGCAGAGTGGTCAGTAACAACAGTAAACAACTTGTGTTCAAGATAATGCTGCCACTTCTCCAGAGCCCAAACTACTGCCAAACACTCCTTTTCCGTTGCAGAGTAATTCACTTCAGCTTTATTCAAAGCTCTGCTTGCATAGGCTATGACTTCCTCTTTTCCATGGTCCTTCTGTGTCAACACAGCACCCAGACCGGTCTCACTAGCGTCTGTGTAGACAATGAAAGGATGTTGTAAATTGGGATGTCCCAAGATAGGAGGTGTCATCAAGCTTAGTTTCAACTGCTCAAATGCCTGCTGACAATGTAGCGTCCACTGGAAAACTTTGCCTTTCTTCTTCAGGGCATTAAGGGGTTCAGCGAGCTGGGAGAAGTGTGGGACAAACCGGTGGTACCATCCGGCCAAACCAAGAAATCGCTGGACCTCCTTGAGGTTTCTTGGGACTGGGTAAGTACGAATAGCCTCAACTTTGTTGGGGTCAGCAGAGATGCCTTGAATACTCACAACATGGCCTAAGAATGTTAATTCCTGCAGACAGAATTTGCTTTTTTTAAGGTTGATAGTCAGACCAGCAATTTGCAGTTTGTGAAGAACACTCTGGATGTCAAGGAAGTGCTGTTCGATAGTTGGAGAATAGATGATAATATCATCTATATACACAAAGCAGTTCTGACCACGTAGTTCACCCAAGACCATTTCCATTAGTCTCTGGAAAGTAGCTGGGGCATTTTTCAATCCAAACGGCATAACATCAAACTGAAATAGTCCAAATGGGGTAATAAACGCTGTCTTTGCTATACTTTCAGGGTCCATGGACACCTGCCAGTATCCACTGTTCAAATCAATAGTGGAAAAAATGGCAGCTCCAGAGAGAGATTCCAAGATCTCTGTGATGTTTGGCAGTGGATATGCGTCACTTTCAGTAATAGCATTTACCTTACGGTAGTCTACACAAAACCGGAGGCTCCCATCTTTTTTGGGGACAAGGACGACCGGTGAGGCCCAGCCGGAATGGGAAGGTTTCACAATGCCAGCACTCAACATCTCTTCCAGTTGTGTTTCCACAACAGCTTGTTTGGTAGAAGACATACGATATGGTCTCTGTTTTATTGGTACTTGCTGGGTGAGGTAAATATGATGTTGGAGAACATCAGTGCGACCAGGTCTAAGTGCACACACTTGTGGATTGGCCTCCAGGACTTGACGTAGCTGGCTTTTTCCATCAGCTGGTAGATGGGCTTCATTCACAGCATTGTCAATAAAGTTTTGAATGTCCATGTCATCTATGCTAAATGCAAGCTGGGGTTGAGGAGGAGGAACTGAACTCAAGAGAGAAACACTCTGGTGGGTATTACCTTGGTGCTTTCCTTTCCTGGGTCTATTCTCAGGCACACTTGCACTACCTGGTTGAAATGGATAATCCACATCAGGGGTAGATTTGAAGGCATATTTTTTGTCGATTACATTTATTTGTAAACCACTAAAGAAGATAAAATCCAGTCCAAGGACTACTGCATACGCCAGAGCTTTGGAGCCTAGAACTGCAGCTGGCATAGTGAACACTTGGTCATGGAGGCCAATTGCAACATTCAGCCAACCAAGAGGAACCTCGGCTTCCCCGTTAGCCAAATACAGGGGTCCCAGTGTCCAAGGTTGGAGATCACTAGGTGACTGAACAAGATTCTTCCACAGAGTCTCATGGATGAGGGTATAGCTTGCACCCGTGTCCACAATGGCTTTCCCCTTCCATGAGCCAATACTGACAGGAACAATTAACTGTTGTGGTACACTGACAGGATTTTTAAGAATAGTAGATGCACTTCCAGATGTGATAGTAGACATGGGTTTATCTGGGAGTGTTTGAAAGTTGTTCGTAGGTGTAGAAGTTATTGAATTGTTGGAAGGTTGGCCAGGCTGCTTAGGTGAGTGGAAATTCCGTTTGTTACTGTGTGGCTGATGACCTGAAACCTGGGGTTGTTGAGCTGGAGAAATGAAATAAGGACAGGTACCTGGTGCATGAAATCCTTTACAACGCCAACATTGTACGGTAGGTTGAGTAATAGTAACCCCTTTGGGTTGTGCTACAACAGGTTTGGAACCAGCTTTACCATCACATTGCTTCTGTTGTTCATGGTCTTTCTCCAGCTGGTGACCCAGACGAACCAATTCTTCCACAGTGGTTACACGGCTACGAAGGTGACTGGCGAGGTAAGGTTTTATGTTTTTAAGAATCATCTTAACAATGTCTGCTTCAGTTAAACTTGGTTTCCACCTTTTGCAGAGAGCTCTGTAGGTGAAGGCGAAATCCCTAATGGACTCCTTTTCCCCTTGAATCCTGTGGCGGACACGTTCCGCCAACTCATCTTCATAGTCCTCAGCTAAAAAAGCTGCAAGAAAAGCAGACTGAAACGCACTCCATGTTGTAATGGATGATCTTGCTACTTCCCACCAATCACGGGCAGTGCCGTATAAAACTGTCCTGAAGGTGGCCAAGATGTCAGCATCCATTAAAGGATGTACAGCAAGAAAGTCTAGACAACGTGTTACATATAACAAAGGATCCGGGTCATCAGCTGACCTTCCAAATGTGGGAAATGTTAACTTAATGTGGTCACTTTTAACAACAGTAGTAGCAGCAGCTGCTGAAGTTACTGGTGGTGGAGGTAAAGGATTATGAAGAATAATACTTTTCCCACTTAAGTCAGCCATTCTTTCCTCTTGACTTTCAAACTTTGCTTCCATTTTGGTTTGCAGTTCTTTCATGTTGATGAACAATTTGTCAGTAAGTAAAGACAATTGACTACTTTCTGTCAGCAGTTGACCACAATCCCTTTGAAAATGCTGTTGAACTGCTTTAATGTCCAGCTGAACCTCAGACTGCAACTGTTGCACCATGAAGCGCACTTCTGACAACAAGGTATTCTCTATCTTTTGGAGTTCTTTAGTTATCATAAATTTCATAGCTGTAATTGTCTGGTCTGACTCAGTTTCAGCTTGCTGCTTGTTTGTAGATAAAGTTGTGGAGAGTTGTTGCTTGATTTCGTCAATCTTTCCAGCAAGTGTAGTAATCTGACTCTCATGACTGGACGAATTGGATTTTAGTTCCTTGGTAAGTTCAATTACAGCTCTTTCTTGTTTGGTCATGAAATCGTTCAGCTGATCCCAGTTACCTTGAGCTTGTGCAGTGAGATAACCAATCTCTCTTCTAGGCGTTGGGAGAATCCCAGGCAGGTCATACTGTACCCCTGAAGATGGAGAAGGTGAAGAGGCCGTGGCTGAGGATGATACTCCATGTGGTGGAGTGCATAATTGCATGGGTACTGGATTTTCCTGTTCCTGTGGGAAGCGTTGAGCTGGAGTGCTGCCACCTAATGGTGGGGATGCAAACTGCACATGGGCTCCTGGTTGCACAATACGACTGAACTGGGTGGGCGTGTGACAGAAGGTAGGGATATAGGATTCCTGAGGAGCTTGACGGTGCACAGGTGGCCAATTAGGGGTAGCCACATCTGGAACGTCCATCTCAACAAAGGTTGAGTGTGGGGTAGGCTGCTCTGCCATGTTTATGTAAAGGAAATGTGTTATCAAAAAATAAAAAAATAGAATTGTTATTCAGTATTGTGTATATCAGTATATACAATTTACATTATCTTTCATTTGCACAATTATAATTCACATTTCATACAGTGCAAAGCATTAAAGCAATTGTCCCACCAGTCAATCAAAACAAAAAATGTGAACAGCAATTTGTAAGGTAATTAGTCAAGTCAATCAAGTCACCAATTACAACAATTGATATTCAATGCAATCACATAATGTTTCAATTAAACAGCTCCTATTTCATAAAGAATGTGGGGCAACCATCAAAATTCAGTTTTACAATAAGTAAAAAAAATTACAAGTTTGACAAGTTAACGGGATTTCTAATTCAGTTCAAACACATCAAGTCCAAAAACTCCAAAACTTTCCCTTTACATGACTTTTCAAAATACACAACAATTCAAGTACCAAATTCAAAAAGTCAATGTATATTCACATTCAAAATTATTCACATTCAGTTATCTGAGGGTCCCTGTTCGGGCGCCACTTATGTAACGGTGGTACCCTAAACTATTGGAATTTAATTAAATAAATTCAAAATCTTTGCTAATTCGGGCGCCAGGCAGACTCAAATCTACCACATTAAATTAACTGTTTAACCCAGGATAAACTCAAACCACCAGTTACACAATTTAAATGTCAAAACAATATATTGGAATTCACAAAAAACATCCAACACAATTTCAATCTTATCAAATTGTAATTGTAAGGTCAGAGTTGGAAAAACACTTTCACAGAGAAAATCCAGACAATGACACAATTGCAAAAAAGTCCCTTTGATATAGGCTGTCGCAATTAAACCAGGGGGTTAAGAGTTCGTGTCTCAATCAAAAAAAAAAAATAATATCACAAAACCAAACATTAAGGTTGGCAAAACACTTCAATAAACCAACAACAAACAAAATTTCAATAATCAAAATATTCAGAAAAACAACAGTTCAAAAATCAAACGTTTTTACCCCAGAAAGAAAAAAAAACAAGAAAAGCTTTAAAGATAAAGAAAATTAATGTGTGTGTGTGTGTGTGTGTATGTGTGTGTGTGTGTGTGTGTGTGTGTGTGTCTCTTGTACTGAGGCGAATAATGTCGGGGAAGTTTTTGGACTTTTTTAAAGTGCGTTATTGGTACGTTAGGGGATACCGGAGTTGAGTTGAGTTGAGGCGGGACTCGGCGGTTTTAAGACCCAACAGTTCAGCAGTCGACATCGGTGGGGCGATATGACAGTGCAGCAATTAATTCCTCTGTGTACGGTGAACTGAAGACGGAAACAACAGAAACCGGCAGCCTTCCGTCCATGCCAGGCAACGCTCTGCAAACAGCCCCGGTGACGAAGGATCAAGCGAGCTCAGCGGACAAACACTGAAGCGATAGGATCCAGCACCTGTGGTCATCCGCGCCAGGAAGATCCATCACAACGGCATGTGCATAATTAAACGCAGCAACCAGGCGTGCACATAATTTGAACAGCCCGCGACTCAGCCACTATTGTTGGCCGCCCTCTCATGCAAACTCAACACGTCACTCACTACTCCCGTTGCTCCTTCCACTTCCTCTTTTATTCAGGTATTTCCGTTCAATCAGTCACGCCTTTCTCCCGACTGATTATGACAATTTATTATTTTTATTTTTTTTAAAACAGTGCGGTATAATTCCAAAACCGTCACAACACCTTAAAATAAAGTGTTACCAAAGCTACATTGATATTAGTATACTTACTACATAAATTATACTTAAAAATATACTTAAACTTTTCTTAACTATACTTCATAAAATGAAATGGAAGTATAATTCTTTTTCGTATGGGTATACTACGTTATAATATATAAGCCTATATACTGTGACTATACAGCCTATATACTGTTGCTATAGTAACTAACACAACTTTAAACGTAAGGGCCACTTCACACAGAATGCGTTTTTCCATTCCACTATGATAGTTTTCCATTGTTTTTCAATTTAAACATGCGTTAGACGGACAGGTTTGACCGTTGCACTCGCGTCTATTCAATTGCAGCGTCTCGGTCATGACACGTGTTATAAAAATGCTGTTCTCAGGCATACAATGTCTGATCTGCTCCAAACTTCACATGTTTGATAAAAGTCCTGGCCTGAAGGCATCACCATGGCAATATTCAGTTACAGTCAAAGCGCCACCTGTTGGCAACAGGAAGAGTTGCACTTTGAAATCCTGTAATTACTCGCTTACATGCATGTCGCATGTCGTTTTCCTGAGGCCAAC
The DNA here is from genome assembly GCF_018812025.1 of Megalobrama amblycephala. NCBI lineage: Eukaryota > Metazoa > Chordata > Actinopteri > Cypriniformes > Xenocyprididae > Megalobrama > Megalobrama amblycephala. Next base: position 42,542 of record NW_025953467.1, on the reverse strand, counting down.
GGGTGGCGGTGAGCCCGGGTGCGAGGGCCCTTGCATTGCTGCCTGCAGCTTGAGTTGTTCTTCAGGGAATAAGCCTCTCTTTTTCTTTGTTGGTGTTGGTGTCATGAAACTGCAACACGGTCAAGCCTCTCATTTGTTTTCATTTTAATTTCTCTTTGCCTTTCATTGAGCAAGAACTCAAAGGCTGTTCTCACAGCTGGTGACGGTGCACTGTTATAGAGCGCTTCTCTGGCTTTCTCAAACTCTCAGGCTGATAGAAGACTGTTAATAGAGTCTTGAGGTACCAGACAAGACTTTCTGTTGACAGGTTTGCTGGGTTGCACACACAAATGGATATCTTTTGACATGATCCGGCATCCGGGGCTGGATTTGATATTTCTGACGTGGAGATTCCATCCCATCTAACACTATATTTATTTATGCCAAACATTTTATAACACACCTCTCCATGATATGAAAGTTTTTGATCTTATTTTTACTTTAAGTAAAGTGCTACCATTTTTACTTTTCTACTGGTCAGTGACTATCCATTATGAAAAAGAAGTTTATTCAAGTGTGCTATACTTCTTTTAAAGGTGTCATGAATTGAGAAACTTTTCCTTGAGCTTTTGATATAAGAGGTCATACTATAATAATTTCCTGGAAGTTTCAGAACTAAAAACTTCCTTGTTAGTACAATAAAAGCTTTTATTGACAGCAGGCCCAGTGAACGTGCCTATCCATAGATGTCATATCTATGTCACGTTCTTCTCAGAAATATTCTTAAAATTGCACTTAAGTATACTTGACTTGATACTGACAGAAAGGTCCAATACTGTACATGTACTCAATTAACATTAGAACTGCCGCAGGATAAAATTTACCCATGGTTGTTTTTCAAATGTAACCTACATAACAGATTTTCAATAAAATACCCAAGTCTCCCAATCATCTGTTGTTAAAAATTGTTTAGATAAAACCAGATAAAACCAATCCATTTATACTTAAAACCACAAGCAGGTCAAATTTACCCAAATACAGTATAATTCCTTTATTTTTGTGCTGTGTTTGAGCAACATGTAGGCTTACTGTAATTGGTCACACAATACATGTTCAAATAAAGATGTTTTAACCTACTCATAAATGTTCAAACTTTGGATTATTTATTAATTTTTGTTTTGCAATTTGTATCATGTATTGTTTGCTACTATGTTGCCATTTATTCAAGTCTGCCTATTTCTGATCTATAAACATTTTTTATGATTAGCCTAGCAAGTTTATTGGTGTTGTTCTCTTATTCAGATTATAATTGATATAACTAAACAAATTAATAATTAATTAGGTGAAACTGTTTCCTTGAAATTGTCATTGCATCATACATGCTATGCAGTGAAATATTATTGCTCATTATTGTCTATGGGTATTTTAAACTTTAAATAACATGGATTAGCTTAATATGTGATTAATGACATTTTATTATAATATTACAGCACCCAAATATGTATTTATTTCCTCCTAATTCTCATTGTCATTGCAGGCTGGTTTAGCCTATTCACCAAAAAGTGATTAGTGTAGCCTTAAAATAGCATAAAACAACAGGACAAAAACATAGTTGATGACTAAAAATAATCATTTGATGACTATAGACATTTGTGAAGACAGTGGCATAATACAGTGACATAATGATTTTTTATTGCATGGGTAAATTTTATGGTTTTATGTATACAACGACCCCTGGTGGTTCTAGTGCTAAAAATATATTAGCAATATCACACGAGTAGCTGTGCGATATTGGCTGTATATTATAATCACAGCGTGCTGATATAAAGCCATATTGCATGGCCACAAGTGTGATATTGCGCTTATGTAACAGTTCGGCGACACAAGTGTGTAAATAAATGAAAACAACAACGGAGTGTCGTTAAAAATCTTTTTTCGTGCAGAAAAAATATTACCTTCCACCACAGATTCAAATCTCAAGTTGACAGTTTGACCAAGCCTCTGTTACTAATTCTGAAATGTCACTTTAGAACTAGTAACGAAGGAATGTTGAGTCCCTCCATTGGAACCATTTTGTACAGTATCTGAGAGAGACAGATATCGAGCAAGCGAGCGAGCAAGAGAGAGAGAGAGAGAGAGATCGCCTGAGCGAGCATTACCTGTGTGTCTGATAACATTCATTCTTCAGGTCGATGTCCATAATATTATATCCATTATAAAATTCCTTTTGAATGTCCACTGAGGAAAGCGATCTTTGTATTTGTCCTTTTTACAGCTAAGGGAATTTTCCATAACATACAGCGCTGAAACAACATCCGCATTCTTGCCACTAACTCATTAAAAATGTTGCCACCATCTAATGGCATATTAATGTAACTTTCACTCAATCCATATTACTTACTAACAAATGAGACCCTTTAACAAATGAGCAGCCGCTGCTCTAATACGGACATTTTTTGGCATTATTGGGTGTGTTAATATTGTTCATTCAAGCGTGACATTCTGGCACGCGTCTTTCTGTGCGTCGTGACAGACATTCACAGACAGCGCGTTCTCTTTTGGCGTGCTTAAATGATTTAAAAGCATTTGCATGAATAAGAGCGTGATCATATTTTGTAATGATAGCCAAGGATGACATAAAAAACGGATGCTGCGTTTGCGTTAAATATTTTTGACATGTTAAACTGGAAAATGTTGACAGCACTGATTTTAACCCAATTTTCTGTTTAATGAACACAAAACCAATTCAAAGTCAACTCTTAACATGTCCAAAATGTCATTTTTTACTTAATTCTTGGCATAGCGCCTTCCATGTTCAGTCACAACTGCATGTCGTCCATGAGAGAGCTCACGATAGCTCTCTCTGCTTGCCTGCTGCGTCACGTGGTTAGGTTGCGGTGCATTCAAAAACATATTTATTAAACAAAAAAAAGTTATTTCGAGTCATTTAACTCAAGTCAGAGTCAAGTCTCAAGTCATGAATGTCAAGTCAAAGTCAAGTCAAGTCTTTTATTAAAATTTGTCAAGCAAGTCTCAAGTCATGTGCGACTTAAGTCTGACTCAAGTCAAGTCATGTGACACGAGTCCCCCACCTCTGGAAGGAACAGACCATTTTCAGCGAAAACAGGCAATTTACCATTGAAAAAATATGTTTTTTAAAGCTTTTAAACAGTTATAGCACCACCTATGGTCCGATCTCCATAAAAGTTGGCATACTTCTTTAGAGTTATATGCTGCATGTGCTCGCTTATTTTAGTGAATTTCTGAGTTTTCGTTTAGGATTTAAAGGATTTTTTTTTTTAAAGATTTCTTTTTGCCGTTTTTGCCTTTATTATGATAGGACAGTGATTAGACAGGAAGCGAAGTGGGAGAGAGAGAGGGAGTTGGGATTGGGAAAGGACCATGACTGGAAAAATTTGATGGATTTAAAGGCTTTTGAATATATTTTGCCACACCCATTTTCTAAATGACCTTGTTATAGCGACCCAAAAGTTCTGCTCTGGTTTTGTTCTGATCAGGCGAAAAACCTAGGACTAGTTTGCGAAAGTAGGTTTTTCACATATTCGCGAATAATTAATGAATGATTTGATTGACAGCATTGGTTGGGGATTTCTGTAAAGTGATTTCTACCGAGGGTGAACAACCCCTCCGGAACCACTCTTCCTCCCAAGGTGGCATGTTCAGTTCTCCCGGTGAGGTAGGATGAGAATCAGTTGAATACAGGATCAGAGACAACAATGGTGGAGTGTACGATGAGTCTACACACAGCAGAGGAGGGCTTTTGCAAATTTTTTATTTGCAGCTTCTAGAGACAGAGCAATTTTCAATGCATTGTCAAATTTGCTTCTGCCACAAGACATATTTGAATTCTGTCGTCATTTATGCCACACACAATCCGATCTCTCAGCATCTCCTCTAGCGTGGCTCCGTAAATGCAATTTTGTGTCAATCTTCGCAGCTCTGCAACATGTTACAGACTCTTCCGTCTTAAGCTTGAGGCACACTGCACAATTTTTGGCTGTCCCAGACGAAAGATTGCCATCTCTACTTGTGCCTTTGTACAATTTCGTTAGGTTGTGGGTTAAAGTGATTCTTCAAGATCAACACAACTTGCTGATATGTTTTGTCTTTTGGTTTTTCAGGACTTAAGAGATTGTGCAACAAGCTTTACATTGGAGCGCCAATGACACTAATCAGAATGGCTCTCTGTCTGTCCCCATCATCTATTCCATTTGCCTCAAAAAAATGATTGAGAATCTCACAATATTCCTCCCAGGATTGACTCTTTGCATCAAGAGCTGACAAAGTTCCTATAGTTGCCATTTGCCATATCTTTTCCACTCACCTCAAGTTTAGAAAGACATCTGCTGCAACTTCGACTTCAAATCAATTTTCTGTCATCCACAATTGAACACAAAAGACGTGTATCTCCAAAAACAGAACTTTTTAATTTCAAAGGAGTGGCGACAGAAATGTACAGTTTTAGCACTCACTCGGAAGAGTAACCTCATAACTATAATAAATTAGAATGTCATGGAAAAGTTCATTTATTTCAGTAATTCAACTCAAATTGTGGAACTCGTGTATTAAATAAATTCAATGCACACAGACTGAAGTACTTTAAGTCTTCTTTTAAGTTATTTTAATTGTGATGATTTTGGCCCACCAATTCACTATCTCAGCAAATTAGAATACTTCATAAGATCAATAAAAAAAGGATATTTTAAACAGAAAGGCTTCTGAAAAGTATGTTCATTTCTATGCACTCAATACTTGGTTGGACCTCCTTTTGCATGAATTACTGCATCAATGTGGCATGGTATGGAGGCGATCAGCCTGTGGCACTGCTCAGGTGTAATGGAAGCCCAGGTTGTTTTGATAGCGGCCTTCAGGTTATCTGCATTGTTGGGTCTGGGGTCTCTCATCTTCCTCTTGACAATACACCATAGATTCTCTATGGGGTTCAGGTTAGGCGAATTTGCTGGCCAATCAAGCACAGTAACACCATGGTCATTTGAACCAGCTTTTGGTACCTTTGGCAGTGTGGGCAGGTGCCAAATCCAGCTGGAAAATGAAATCAGCATCTCTATAAAGCTTGTCAGCAGAAGGAAGCATGAAGTGCTCTAAAATTTCCTGGTAGATGGCTGCGTTGACTGTGGACTTCAGAAAACATAGTGGACCAACACCAGCAGATGACATGGCAGCCCAAATCATCACTAACTGTGGAAACTTCACACTGGACTTCACGCAACATGTGCCTCTCCCTCTTCCTCCAGACTCTGGGACCTTGATTTCCAAATCAAATGCAAAATTTACTTTCATCTGAAAAGAGGACTTTGGACCACTGAGCAACAGTCCAGTTCTTTTTCTCCTTAGCCCAGGTAAGACGCTTCTGACGTTGTCTTTGGTACGTGGAATGTGACAGTTGTAGCCCATTTCCTGAAGACGTCTGTGTGTGGTGGCTCTTGATGCACTGACTCCAGCTTCAGTTCACTCCCTTTTAAGCTCTCCTAAGTTCTTAAATCGGCTTTGCTTGAAAGTCTTCTCAAGCCTGCGGTCATACCTTTCACTTGTACACCTTTTTCCTACCACACCTTTTCCTTCCAGTCAACTTTCCATGAATATGCTTTGACACAGCACTGCGAACAGTCAGCTCTTTCAGCAATGACCCTCTGTGGCTTACCCTCATTGGAGAGGGTCTTGATGATTGTCTTCTGAATAACTGTCAAGTCAGCAGACTTCCCCATGACTGCTGTTGGGATTACTGACCTAAACCCAGTATTTATACCCTGAGAATGGTAATTTAAACCTTTCTCTCCTGAGAAAAACTTGCGCCTAGTGCCATCCCTCCACCGAAAATGGCTCTGATCAACGCTTGTTCGGTGGCAAACAAGACCTTTCTACTAAACGACCTCTTCTCCTCTCACAAGTTGGATTTTATGTTTATAACTGAATCATGGACACAGGTGGGAGATTTAAGTCCTTTTTCTGAATTGGTCCCCAACGATTGCTCATTTTTTAACTCTCCACATCAAAATGGTCGAGGGGGTGGTTTAGTGACTGTTTTAAAACGGACTTTCCTCTCTCGCTGTCAAATAGTTTCTATAAGGGCATTCTCTACCTTTGAAGTTCAATTACTGAGACTTGAATGGAAGGGTCCCGTTCTGATAGCCATGATCTGTCATCCTCCGCATCCTGTTAAAGATTTTATCCTTGAAATAACGGAATTGCTGGGGTTTATTACTACTAACTTTGATCGATTTTTATTAGTTGGTGATTTTAATGATCATGTATGCTGCCCGTTAAATACACTATCAAAGGAGTTTCTAACTCTTATTGAGCCTTTTAACTTGGTCCAGTGGATAAAAGATCCTACTCACATTCATGGTCATACTTTGGACCTTGTGCTCACTTATGGGTTCTCTGTCTCTGAGCTAGTAATATCTGACTCATTGTTATCGGACCATAAGCCAATTTTATTTACTCTGTCTCTCCCTGAATTAACCTTTTCATCTGCTGAAGCTCAAACTCAGTCTCGGTACTATTCATCTCACTTTAACTCTGATTTTAATGTGTTATTTAATAATCTGAGTTCACAATTATTCTTGGATTTGCCACTTCCTGATCTGGATGTCAACCAACATCTCAAGTTGCTAAATGATGCATGGCTGGACATTTTAAATTTGACTGCTCCTTTTAAACTGTTTAAATCAAAACCAAAATCTGACTGCTGGCTTACTTCTGCCAAATTCGCTTGCTTAGACAAACCTGTAAGAAAGCAGAGCGAAAATGGCATAAGGACAGACTCCGATCCTCCTACGACTCGTTTAAGGACTGCCTTCGGGATTAAAGAATGCGGTGAAGGCTGCAAAAGCTGCTTATTTTTCTAATTTGATCTCTATCAACTGTCATAGACCAAAGGTCTTGTTTTCTGTTATAAACTCTGTTTTAAACCCTCCTGTTAACCATATTCCTAATTCCTCCAATACTCTTTGTGAATCCTTTTGCATTTCTTCATTGATAAAATTTCAAATTTAAGATAGCAGCCAATATTTTCTCAAAATGAGCCTTGTGCTCCTACTCAGCCGCTTGCCTCTTGGGAGGTTTTCGATTCTATATCGCTACCCTATCTCACTGAAATTATTGCCACCCTCAAACCCTCTTTTTGTCCCCTGGTATTTTAAATTGGTAATAGAGTCTGTTGGCCCTGGATTGTTATCCTTTCTAAATAAATGTTTATTAACTGGTTCAGTTCTAACTTGCCTGAAAGTAGTCACTGTTACTCCTTTACTTAAAGAAGCCCTCTTTAGATACCTCTGTTTTAAATAACTATCGCCCAATCCCTGTGGTTCCTTTTATCTCCAAGATAATGGAAAAAGTTGTGTTGTGCCAACTTCAATCATTTTTAGAAAATAATCTAATTTTTGAGGTCTTCCAGTCAGGGTTTAAGCCTTTTCATAGCACTGAATCTGCCCTGCTGAGAGTTTTAAATGATAATTTTGTGGCTACTGATGCTGGTGACTCTGTGATTTTAGTACTCTTAGACTTATCTGCTGCCTTCAATACTATTGATCACACACTGCTTCTGTCCAGATTGGAATCCCTTGTGGGGCTAAAAGGTTCTGTTCTTAACTGTTTTAAATCCTACTTATCTGAGAGATCCTTTTCTGTCAGGATTGGTGACTTTACCTCCTCTGCTACTCCCCTTGAATCTGGACTCCCTCAGGGCTCCATTTTGGCATCATCGCTCTTTTCTCTCTATTTGCTTCCTTTAGCTTCAATTCTAAGAAAGTTTGGAGTATCTTTCCACTTTTACGCAGATGATACTCAAATCTACTTGCCAATGAAAAAAAAACTACCCTTCAGCTTTATAGTCTATTTTCCTGTCTCGACGAGATTAAACTCTGGCTAGTCAATAACTTTTTAACTCTCAATGACTCCAAGACGGAGGTTATTGTTTTTGGTCCTTAATAATTCCACCCTGGGTAACCTGTCTGCTTTTAATTCAAACTGTGTATGGAATCTTGCTGTTCTCTTAGATAGCCGGCTTACATTAGAAAAACATGTCTCCACTGTTGTGGCTTCGAGCTTTTTTCAGCTTTGCTTACTTGTTAAAATAAAGCATTTTTTATATGAAAAGTCTCTTGAGATAGCTATCCACGCTTTTATAACTACGCGGTTGGACTACTGCAACTCTCTGCTCTACGGTATCTCAAAGACTCAGGTTGCTCGTCTTCAACTGGTGCAAAATGCTGCAGCCAAATTTTTAACGAATAGTCATAAATACGACCATGCCACTCCTATTTTACAAGCGCTCCACTGGCTTCCAGTTCAATTCAGGATCAATTTTAAAATTATTTTATTTGTCTACTAATGCCTAAATAACCTCGCTCCAAATTATCTGCCCGTTTTACTGTGTCCCTGCAACCCTCCCAGAAGTTTAAGATCTGGTAATCTTAACTTACTTTCAGTCCCTTGTTCAAGGCTAAAACGCAGAGGAGATAGAGCCTTTTTGGTGGTGGGGCCGAGACTGTGGAATAGCTTCCATCTTAGAGCAGCTCCTTCCTTATCAGTTTTTAAATCTCTTCTTAAAACTCATTTATTTTATTTAGCCTTTATTTAGACTTAATACTTGTTAATCTTTGCTTTTGTTTTGTTTATTTTTTATTTTTTTATTACTATTGTTGTTTTTATTTCTTACTCATGTACAGCACTTTGGTCAGTCCTGTGGCTGTTTTAAAGGTGCTTTAAATAAGGTGCTTTAAATATAAATAAACTTAAACTTAAACTTGAAATTAAATATTCTAATAATTTGAGATACTGATTTTTAATTTTTTTTTATTTTGATGAGCAGCAAGCTGTAATCATCAAAATGAAAACAAAAAAGTCTGGAAATATTTTACTTTATAATAAATCTAGAATATATTTAGGTTTTACTTTTTGAATTAAATTACAGGGGGGAACAGGAGGGGAAAAAATGCTTTTTCATGATATTTTAATTTATGGAGATGCACCTGTATATAATAACATAGTCCCCTCTTGTGGCCATTATGTGAATTGTACAACAAAAAGTATTGTAAGGATTCCACATTTTGCCTCTTTCAAAATCTTCAATTTGTATTTTTAGTACCTTATGTAACTTTGATCATAGGAGAGAAATGGGAAAAAAAATGTTGACAAAAACAACTGGCTGAATTGGAGTAATCAAATTTATAACAAGAAATAATATAAAAGTTAGCACTCTCACAGTTTTTCATTCTGATGACAGTCAAGATGAACAGCAGCGTTTGCAGCATCTCAGACTAATGTGATGAAACAAACACAGTCACTGGAAACCAGGTCTGTTTATATTTTGCACAAATATGACAATAATGAAAATAAACAAGTATGTTGAGGGCTATTTGTATTTGACATACAGCTGAAGAAAATAAGAACATTTGTATTTTCGTAATAACATTTTTAAGGAAGGTGCAAAATCATTCACAGCAAAAAAAAAAAAAATGTATCTCTAGAACTGTTAAAATTATGTTGAAATAAATGATCACTTACCCGATATTTGAAGAACTCATATAACCTGATGTGACAGCAATTTGACCTGCAATCAGATTGGTGCTGTTTTTCTTTATCTAAATCTGTCTCCAGTTTCAGCAACTCATCACTACGTGCAGCGGGATGTCTGTTGTTGCACAATACTTGTGCTACACCACCTATCCATGGGGTTATTTTTTGTTCCATTATTCATTAAATGTGTCAGCAAGAATCTCATTAGTTGGACAGAAATAATTGTCATGTCCAAAGTTTCTCTCCAGTCTTGCACTGCCATACCATCTCTGCTCTCCAACCTCCTGTCATCCTGGGTTGGACTCAGCGATCACTCTCACAGCCTGCCTGTCATCGTGTCTCTCATTCCCTTGTTTGGACTATGTTCACCTCCTCAACTCAATATCTTGTCTTACGTCTTGTCTTATCAATAAACCTGTAACACTCATCCTGCATTTGAGTCCTCCCTCATAGATCCTTGACACTAAGATCTTAAAGGGATAGTTCACCCAAAAATGAAAATTTGATGTTTATCTGCTATTTGACAGTTCAGGACTCCTTTAGTGATGTCTGATCGCGCTCTGACAACGGCAGTGATGTCTGACACTCATTGAAGTATATGCGCGAGACATCACTGCCGTTGTCAGAGCGCGATCAGACATCACTAAAGGAGTCCTGAACGGAGTTGGACATAGTGGTGTATTAGAGGTAAAAAAATGATATAAATACTGTTCGGTTTCTCTCACAAACCGATCGTTTCGTGTCTTAGGACATTAATGTGTCGTCACGAGCCGCAGGGTTTCATTTGGATTTGTCTGCAAGGTTTATTCACTCTTATAGATGAAGTTCCCATCAACCGCCATTATTTGAATGACAGACGGCAGCGGTTGCAGTTAAAAATCATCATTTGTGATTGACTGAAGAAAAAATGTCACCTACATCTTGGATGCACTGGGGGTAAGCAGATAAACATCAAATTTTCATTTTTGGGTGAACTATCCCTTTAATCTGCCAGGACGGTCTCAAAAATTCCACACACAAATTTAAAGCAGTCCACGAACATGTGACGATTTGCAAATGCAGATTCAACAATCCATGAAAACATCATTCATAAATGTGTGATGAAAATTAATTAGAGAACTGAATATATACATATTTGTGTAAACATTTTAAATTTATTTAGGTAAGATGCATTCGTGTGAGCATTTGGGGAAATATTTACGCTTTTATTTGTGTATTTTTGAATTGTGTTTTGAATTTACGAATTGGATTTTGTAAATGTGAATTGTGCTGTGCATTTATGAATTTTGTTTTGTAAATGTATTATTTTTGAGGTTGGTCTGGCTCGATATATCCTGGCCTGGTCTCCACCTTGTTCTTGGTAGAAGACTCCATAGGGTATAAGTATAGAACGTCACATGACCAAACCGGAAAACTGGTCTCATTGCATCCGCTTGTCAGAGAATGTGTTAACAGCAGTATGAACTGAAGGCATATCTATGGACTTTTAAGGTAATCAGTGAAACTACCTAGTTCACATTGTTATAGGTGTTTTATTCTATTAAATATCTAAACGTTAGTGTGTAGAAGAAAAATTAAACATTTCTTGTGTATGTGCACAACACTGAATTTGCTGTGTATATCTTGTTTTTTTATCTAACATTTGACACATTTAAGTTGATGCCTTGAAAAGACATAAAAACATAAAGTTAAGAGTGATCTGTTCATTTGTTTATCCAATCAGTTTTGAAAGTCTTTGTTTTATAATAAAGGAATATGCATAACAAGGAGAGAATATAAACTGTGTATCTGACCAGTAAACTTTGAAGAAGGCTATGTAAAGCATACCACTTTGTGTGTCTCATTCTTCCCCTGTATGCCTGCATGTTTGTTATAGTTTTTGCAGAAATCAACTCACAAATGGCTTTTTTATAGTTGATGAGACTGAAGAAAATATTTTAACAATATCTAAAAATGAAATTGGTTTGTTCTTAACATTTGCATTTATTTTAGATTGAAAATCACCCTTTTGATTAAGATCATGGGACATCTTTATATTACTGTCCAACATTGCGAAAAGTGATCTGATGAACAAATTTAAAGAGGAAATTTGAAAGTAGATCTGAGAGAATCAGCCAATATACTCTTTTAAAATTTGAGTTTTGTCTCAAACTTTTTATCTTAAAGATCATTTTTTTGTTGTATTGAAACAATCAAAAGAAAATGTAAGACCTTTAACCACAGTCAGTTTTTGTTTTTATAAAAATATATTAACATAAGGATTACAAACCTCTTCTAAAACTCTGATAATAATACACAGAGTGAAAGTACTTTTTCCAAAAGCATTTTGCTGGCGTGAAGTAAAAATGACACATATTAAAAACAACTGTTGTTCAGTTTGGAGTTGTAGGACATTAGCATGTGCTAATACGCATGTTAACTGTTCCACTTTTTATACTAATGTGTAAGAAAAGCCACTTGACATAAACTCAACAAAAAGCTTCATTTCAGCTGTAATGTGTCGATCAAGCACTAAGATCTCTCTGAGGACATTTTAATTGTCTCATACACAGATTCCTCTCTCTTCAATGAAGTCATGTAGACATGGTTGTCATCATTTGGTTCATGCTTTTCTCTCCTTCTGTCAAAACAGTAATGGTAGAATGTGTGGCATTAATGACTAATACAAACATTTAATGCTATAGAAATGGCCATCTAACATTTTTTGAGTTTATGAAGTTCTTACCGTAGGGCGACAGTCAAACAGGAAACAAAGATGACATTTACAACAGCTGAAAGGGTAAAGAATATCCAAAAGGGTGGACAAACTCCAACTTACTAAAAGATGAGAAAAATGAGAGAACAATAAAGGACATTTTCATATAAGAAGCCATATCCACAATTATAGTGAATTCATACAGATGTTTTTCATAGGCTATGTGCGTGAGATTCTCACTGACACATTTAATGGTAGCGCTGATGTTCCTGAAACTAGCAATGGAGACGGTGATGATGCTGATGGTGTTCTCTGCTGAAAAAGCAGTGTAATATTCACTGTCAAACATTGGCCAGTGTATCTGGGGTAACGACAAACCACTGCTGACACACATGCAGGTCAATTCATCACCCCACACCAAACAACAGGATTTTAGGGGCATCTGAAGAAAAATTATAAGTTTATTGCAAAGATGGTCTTTATCAACTTACTTCAAATTTGAATGTATGTGTCATAAGTGAAATAATACATACGTCTTACTTCAAGGATCACAGTACTTTAAGTAAAAATGGCTGTGCAGGTGAGTTTAGTATTGTGATGTTCAGGCTCAGGATGGAAAGTCATTATTGAATAGTGCTCTTCAGGCACTCCAAGAACACTAGGTCTAATTTCATCTGGCATCTTCACCCTGTCCAAACAATATCTGCTGAGGTATTCATACAATCCCCTGGAACTTTGCAGGATATCTCGGCCTTCTTTCCCACTGTGAGATGTGGGACATTTATAGTTGGTTCCTGGGTGAGCTCTAAAACACAATTGGAATCAGAAATGCTATAAACTAATCTGAAGGTGTATGCAACTTTCTCTGCTAAAAATGATTACATACAAATACACAACCAACCTTTTACAGTAATTTTTTACTGTCTGAGGAAAGATATGCACTTTTTCTTATCCCCACTCCAGTCTCAAACTGTATTCACCATCAGATTCACACACAGTTTCTGCCAATCTCATGTTAATCTTGAGTACATCTAGAGTAACAATGCATCCTTCATATTTCCGAAAAGTCTTTAGTTTTGTCATATTTATAAAAGATAGATATGCTAAACCGAGTCTTTCCGAGCTCCTGGAGTAATTTTTGCTGTCAGTGCTGTGGGTGGAGCTAAAGAGTCACGAGTGCACGCAGCTTTTCTGTAGAGATCGTCTGCTAGCTGCGACATCATTATAAATAAAAAGGGAACAAAAACGTTCATGTTGTTTGCACGCCGATTGCCAACAAAACACAGACATCTGATGCAGCTTTACTCACCACCCGCGATCTGCAAATCCAGCGCCGAACTGGGACTTGTTTACAAAGTATTTGTCACCGAAATCCCGGGAACAAACAAACATACATATGCAACTCCGTTACTGCCCCGGAAAAACGCTCCCTTGACGCTGGGTTCTTTGGGAAGCTGAAAAAGGTAATCTTTCCCTCACAACCAAAAACACACTCCTTCGGTGACAGCAGCTGCGTCTCATTTCGGAGGCTGCGTCCTCCGGAGGTCGCATTTGAAGGCAGAATACTTAATATCAATAACCGTAATAAAATTGACTGATATTCATTGTGAGGTGTAAAATACTGTAATTTCTTTCTTACGTTGCAATCTAATGGTTATTTTTCTTAAAAAAAGTCTTAAAAAGACTACCTCGATTATGTATGCATGCAGCCTTCAAAGGGTGCAGCCCCTGAATCGGGACACAGCCATTGTTGAAAATTCTCTTGGCTTCCGTATCCCGAACGAAACGCGTTGATGGGCGTGCTCTTGCTCCGGGTGATCTGTGTGCACGCGAAGTGCCGGTACAAGGAATTCCGCTCTCTTTTGACGTCATACAGGAGACACTCAAAAAAAAAACTCTCCGAAACCCGGTCCGAAACACGTCATACATCTAACTCGTGTAACTCGTTTTCTCATCTTTTGTGCCCCCTTGGATATTCTTTACCCTTTCAGCTATTGTAAATGTCATCTGGGTCATTCTGTGTCAAATCAACCAGAGGTCCACGGCTCAATTTTTTTTTAAATTTGTTAATATTTTTCTGTAGTAAGACGAACATAAATAGCATTGAAAGCCAAAATATTAAATGTCACAGATGTATATTTACTCGAGCTGATAGAAAAAAATGAGATACATGTCTAGTTTCAACATTATTTGTTCTTCAGATATTCCTCTAAAGGTATCAGTTGTATGCAAAGTGACCCACATTTGGTTTTTGACCACTGAAAATGTGTACAAATTACCAATTTACTAATGGAGCCACATTAACATGTCCATATCTCTGGGATTGAACCATCGAGGTGCTTCAAAATGAAGAAACTGTGATAGAAATATAGTTTATGCCAACATGAAATGTACAGAAAATGCAAACTAAGGATGCTCAGGTCAAAGACCATGTAGACTTACCCAAAAAGTGCTTAACACAGGAGAACTAATAGTCATATGATTAGCTTAGATCATTACAAACAAAGAACAAATCACAATGAAGAAGGCAATGATTTTTACTCAACTGTAAGACTTAAATGTGCATGTATCGTTCTATTCATTGAGACTCACTCGGTTGTTGTGACCAGAGGTCTCCCGGCCGTAAATAAAACTTAATTTCTGCAAAGAGCAACTAAAGTGTTGTCAGGTATATGCTGCGCAGCTAAGGAATAGAAGTACTAAAGATCCAGCTACACTCAAAAGACAACAAAAGTAACAGCTGAAGTGTGATTGAGTGATAGTAGCTTCTTGATGGGATGCCGTCACCATACTTCAGGGAAGTATTGGATTGTATTAGAAGTATTCAGGAATTCAGGGAAGAAACACAAGAAGTGCTTTTTGCCATTTTTTAACTGTCACCGCATTCCGCATATAATATAACAAAGATTGCTAAAGTCAAAAGAGTTTACTAATAGACTTACCAATCTATGTGTAAAAATAAAATAACGATCCTGCCAATCTTTCTAAAGTAATTTTTACACCCCTGTAAATCGACTTCAAATCTCAGGTGAAAATGGTCATTTTGACTCCCCTCTACAAAATAGTGGACTAATCAGTAAATATACCTCTGTGACATTTAATATTTTGGCTTTCATCCCTATTTATGTTTGTCTTTCTACAGAAAAAAATTATTAACAAAATCAAACATTTGAGCCAGGGAAGTTTCTAAAATTTGGTTGATTTGACATGGAATGACCATCTTTGCTTCCTGTTTGACTGTCGTCCTACGGTAAGAATGTCATAAACTCAAGAAATAGATTTTGTCTGGCCATTTCTATAGTCTTAAATATGTGTATTAACCATTGTGTACTGTTGCAGGTCAGTTTGTTTTGAGTTGTCAGAAACATCAGTTAACCTATTTTGTTTTTGTTGTTTTTTTTTTTTTTCTTGAAATTGTGACTTTTTCTCATTTAGGGCCATGAACATGCAAAGTTTTAACACGCTGATGTGTTTTGACATATGCACACTAAATTTTACACACAGCTGTGTGCAGAATGCTAAACCCCTCCCCTGATGATGACATCATTTAATGCCATTCTAATAACCTCAAACTGTGCTACACAATATACTTATACTTTTATAGAAATTAATTTGATTGTCCACAATGCACATGATTTACCTTATCAATGGTTTTATTCATTTGAGGAGTGTTTCAAGATATTGAGAAGAGATTAAAGTTTAGAAGGGGTTTTATTTGAGAATAACATTTTTGTAAAAATAAGATCAGAAAAAATAAAAGAAGTTCAATCAAAGTAACTGTGGAGCAGGATGACTGCACAGGTCCTTAACACATAAATAGCTCTTTAAGATTGAACAGGGCGCATTATTCCAGCAACGGTTAGCTGTAGGGAGGAATAATGAAATAAGTTATACTGATCATCATAATAGTGTGAGAATAAATAAATTTAGAATGTTCAACTTAAGGCAAAAATCCAAATGAGTCAATTCATATTACCGTTTAACATGAAATTATAGTATTGTAAATTATAATTGAAAGTATTCAAAAAAATAGACTGCATTCTTACGGGAAAAGTTGATCTCCAAACAGTTCTCAGTTTGTGAATTGTTAGGTTCTCCAGGGCACCAGTTGGTGTATAAAAATGCACTTCCATCACTCCACATCCACTGTCCGTCCTAAAGAGTGGAGAGAGTGAATACAAAGAGTGCACTACTGTAGTCAGACTTAGAAATATCTAATAAAGTTCTGGTTAAGTCAAACCATCTTCATTAGAGACTTTGCCTTTACTGTTTTAAACAGAATTTTCAGTTTACACAAACAATTTACACACAGTTGAACTTACTTGTACACCATCATGAGCACCAACCCAAGAACGTGTGTCAGAAGAAGGCAACAGACTCAGCAGGAAATTTTTTTCCAGTTTATTACGCACAGATGCGAGATTCGCACCAAGACTTTGACAGTTTCTCTAAAGAGACAGATTTTTTGTCAATACAAAATCTAATTTGTTTAGTAAAAAGCACAAGTTTTGCATAAAGCATAAGACTTTTTAAATATTTTAGACATTCGCAAACAAAGTCTGCACTGATTTTTTTTTCTGCACTGTTTATTTGCTCAGTATCAGTTTTATTTATTATTTATTTGCAGAAAAGAAAGTTTTACTATTAAAAACAAAACAAAAAAAAAACCAAAAAAAAAAAACTTACCATTCCCTATATATTAAGTGTCTTTAACCAATATGTACTAACATTTAAATCTATCTATCTATCTATCTATCTATCTATCTATCTATCTATCTATCTATCTATCTATCTATCTATCTATCTATCTATCTATCTATCTATCTATCTATCTATCTATCTATCTATCTATCTATCTATCTATCTATCTATCTATCTATCTATCTATCTATCTATCTATCTATCTATCTATCTATCTATCTATCTATCTATCTATCTATCTATCTATCTATCTATCTATCTATCTATCTATCGTTAAAGAAACCTAATATAAAGTGTGACCAAATTACCTTGTAACTAACACATTACCTCTGCTCTGATCCAGTTAGCCGGCTGAGAGATGTACTTGTAGCATCGGGACGTAAAATTTGTCCATCCAACTGGGCATGTTTTGGTTAAATCAGCTGCATCCAGTACATAAACATTAGGGTTCTTGTAATATTCACAGCAAAGAATGTTTTTTTTTTTTTTTTTTTTTTTTTTTTTTTTATATAAAGGTTTTTTATATTTTTATTTATGTAGCTTATTTTCTGTTTGTGTGATTATGTGCATGTACTGTAAACCCCTCATTAATCATGCAAATATTAGTCAATGGAATGCTGTACATTTTAAATAGCTTTGTTACCTGCTGCATTCCCCATGGAGATGATGACAAAAAGAAGCAGAAAACTTCTCAGCATTGCCATGATGAACCTGAAATGAATAAGCAGGAAAAGTTAGATGTCTGCATGCACACATATGCTGGACACTGGGGATTCTCCAATGCAAACCACAAAAATACTTCAGGTAGAAAATGTATTCAGTAGGTCTCAGTTGCAAAAACTCACCTTGGTTTTCAAGCTGTTGCCTTCAGAATCTCAGAGGAAGATTTTGTGAAGTTCCAGAAACAGCCGTGCTTTTATAATATTTCAAATGTGTACAGGTTAAGTGTTAGATTAATTTTCAGGTAGACTGATCTGAATCCTCAGTACTAGGAGTCATCAGTTGAAAACAGGTGCCTCAACCTCTGTGATGTGTGGCAGCAGCAGTAGTGCAAGATATCTAGGGAGAATGATTAAGCCGACACAGAGCCTGTGTACCATAACATTCTTGAAGGAAGAAGGGTCATATTTATATACACAAGATCAGGCAATAAAATCCAGGATGTCCTGGGCAACCAATCATACTCAAAGATCAAACTTTATAATATGGCATATTAAGAATTATAGTAACAATTAAGAGAGATCAAATGATGTATGTGCTTGTCTTGAGTTCCCGTTTGCATGCGAGTGTATCAGAGTTCAAGGTCTTCTTCACTGAAAAAAAAAGTAAAATTTTTCTTTTGCAAGTTTTTGCACTAATATTTTTAAGTAAATTTCACATGTATGGAATTAACTAAGTTAAGTAAAATTAACAAAGAGAATAAGTAAATTTAAAATAAGGTCAAATAACTTACTCATTTGAAGTTTACTTTGCTATACTCTGTTTCAAGTACATTTTACTCACTCTTTGTTTGTAAATTTTTACTCAAACAATGTAGCACTGAAATAAGCCATGCTTTTAAAGTGTATGGTTTACTTATAACAGTTAAGTAAACACAGTAGACTTTGTTACACTTTGTAAGATGAAAAAATAACTACAGAATATATAATGAGGTACCCAAACGAACACAGACACCTCAATATGTGGTACACAACACACAACAGTGACAGTGACAAGGACCCATTTACTCAAAAATCCACTGTTTGTTACCACCTATATTAAATGGGTCTTTGAGTAGAACATTAATTCCATAGGTCATGAAACAGGCTGACAGAAGACTGTTAAGTCCTGTATACTTCTTTTAAAGGGGTGTAGGGACATGGCCAGAGTAAAGGCGGGGAGACACTGCTTGAAGTCAATATGTTGTATTTATTGACTCAACACTTGCATTTTCACAAAAAAAAAAAAAAAAAAAAAAAAAAAAAAAAAAAAAAGAAAACAAACAATAACAAAACACATGAAACCCGGGACACTAATGTTGACCCTCCTCACGGAGGCCCCAACCAGAAACTGACTCTAGCAAGCACAGTGAACCATTTAAACTCAAGAGTCAAACCAAATCATAAATCACAGGGGAAAAGAAAAATCATACATATACATAAACACATAAATAAACTCAATTGAAAATCAAATTCAAAATAAATTAACAATCAATAATACCAAAATAAATACAAAAAAAAAAAAAATAAAACAATACACTTATACATGCATTCAAATAAACACAATGAAACAATGACCCCCTGCTGGTACTGTTAAGTAGACTATGCCTACACTACCCATAATTCCTTTGAGTTGCATAAAAAAGGAAACAGGAAGGCCGCACTCCCTCTTAAACCCCCACCCCCGGAACCATGCTGCAGCCATGATCCCAGAAACAAAAAGGTAAGAAAATGGAAGTTGATAAACTATAAATAAAAGAAAGAAAGAAAACTCCTGGTGTCTTTTTTCTGTCGTCTAATGTGCACCTTAGACTAGGAAAAATAACCCAAAGTAATTTTTAAACAAACATTTATACAAATAAACCAAAAAATATATATATATATATATATATATATATATATATATATATATATATATATATATATATATATATATATATATATATATATATATATATATATATATATATATATATATATATATATATATATATATATATATATATAAACCAAAATAAACAGGATATACACCCAAGTTATGAGCAATTAGGGGTAACCTGGAATCTTCACATCTTCCCCCTCCTCCAAGCTCTCGCAAGGAAGGCGCGAGAGAAAGTCAGCGGTCACATTTTCTGACCCTGGTCTATGTCTCACAATGAAATGGAAAGGTTGCATAGCCAAACTCCAACGAGTAACACAAGCATTGGTATCCTTCATTTTGTCAATCCACTGGAGTGCTCTATGGTCTGTTTCTACTACAAAATCTCGTCCCAACAAATAGTATTTAAACGAATCCAGAGCCCATTTCAGTGTCAAACACTCTTTTTCAATGACAGAATACCTTGTCTCTCGAGGATACAATTTCCTACTCAAATAAGCAACAGGATGTAACTCACCTCCCTGCTCTTGTTTCAAGACAGCACCCAAACCCACTTCAGAAGCATCTGTCTGAAGCACAAACATTTTCTCAAAATCAGGACTGTACAAAACAGGATCAGTTACTAATGCATGCCTCAAATCCTGGAAAGCTAGTCTAGCTTGTTCAGTCCACCGAATTTGATTTGGGCCTGACTTCCGTGTCAAATCTGTGAGTGGTGCTGCCCTAGTGGCAAAATGAGGGATAAACCTCCGATACCACCCAGCTAATCCTAAAAAAGATCTAACCTGCTTTTTTGTGCTTGGAAGTGGACAGGTCTGAATAGCTTGTATTTTCTGGATCTGGGGTTTAATAACACCATTACCTAATACATAACCTAAATACTCAGTCTCACTCTTGGCTATTGAACACTTGACAGGATTGATAGTCAAACCAGCATCCTTAATTCGCTGAAACACTGTTTCCAGATGATGAAGATGCATCTTCCAGCTATCACTGAATATTACTACATCATCAAGATAAGCCGCGGTAAATTCATCTAAATCCTGTAAAACAGTATTCATTAACCTCTGAAAGGTAGGGGGAGCCCCGTGTAATCCAAAAGGAAGGACCCGGAAATGCATAAGACTGGTAGGGGTACGAAAGGCAGTCAGTTCTCTAGATTCAGGAGCCAAAGGCACCTGCCAATACCCTTTACACAAGTCTATTGTGCTGATGAATTTTGCTTTTCCCAACTTCTCAATAAGCTCCTCAATACGGGGCATTGGAAAAGAGTCAAATTTAGATACAGAATTTAAATAACGAAAATCAATGCAAAACCGCAAGCTCCCATCCTTTTTCGGTACCAACACAACGGGGTTACACCATTCACTTTGAGATGGTTCCACAATGCCCATCTCCTGCATTACCCTAACCTCCTCAGTGAATGCTGACACCATCCTTTCTGGAATACGATAACTCATTCTTTTTACTTGAGCATTAGGTTTCAACACAATCTGATGCTGAATGAGAGAGGTACAACCAGGGGTACTCTTAAACAGTTCTGGATCACATAACTCTTGAATTTGTTTTTTCTGCTCCCCTGATAAATGTTCAAGGTTAACTGAGGAGGTATCCTGGCTAACAGATAGGTACTGTTCTTCTACCTCTTCTTCATCTTCCACTAGCCGAATCAAATTCACACTTGCAGACTCTTTCTGTGGAAACCATTCTTTCAAAAGATTAATATGTAATGTTCTGTGAGAACGTGACCTACCAGGAGTAGCAATTTCATAGGTTGCAGGACCTAGCTTCTTAGTCACCTTAAACGGACCCTGCCATTTACCCAACAACTTGTTCTCCTTCGTTGGAAGCATAACTAACACCTGCTGACCTATTTCAAAGGGCCGCTGCCTTGCTTTCCTGTCATACCAGCATTTCTGCCTACGCTGTGCTTCTTGTAGGTGTTCAGCTGCCAACTTGGTCATTCTCTCCAATTTCTCCCTCATTTGCAACACATAATCAATGACATTCACCTCACTAGAGGACTGTGAAACTTTCTCCCAAGACTCTTTCAGCAACGACAGAGGACCCCGTACATCATGGCCATACATGAGTTGAAAGGGAGAAAAACCTGTAGAAGCCTGTGGAACTTCTCTATATGCAAAAAGTAAGTAAGGTAACCACTGATCCCAATCAGATCCTGTGTCACTCACAAATTTTTGAAGCATTTGAACAAGGGTCTGATTAAATCTTTCGACGAGACCATCGGTCTCAGGATGGAAGGGTGTGGTCTTCAAACCTCTTATCCCCAGCAATTGATAAACCTGTTGCAACAATTTCAAAGTAAAATTGGTTCCTCTGTCTGTCAGTATCTCCTGGGGAAACCCCACTCTAGAAAAAAAACTGCACTAAGCAAAAGGCCACCGATTTTGCCTTAATGTTCTTTAATAGGAAGACTTCTGGATATCGACTTGCATAGTCACAAATTACCAGCATATATTTGTTACCTGCTTTACTCCTTTCTAGAGGGCCTACAATATCCATACCTAGTCGTTGGAAAGGCACCTCTATTACTGGCAAAGGCATCAAGGGAGCTTTTGGAGGACCACGAGGGGCAGTACATTGACATTCTGGACACCTCTTACAAAACTCAGCTATATCTTGGGTCATCCCTGGCCAGAAAAAGTGTTTACTAATTCGATGGTACATTTTACGACGGCCCAAATGACCGGCCCAGGGGATTGAATGCCCCATCTTCAACACCAAGTTACGCACCCTCAAAGGAAGAACCATTTGTTGTCTGTTTCGGGACTTACGATACAGAAGTCCATTCTCTAGACAAAAAGTAGAACCTTTAAAGAAAACCACCTCTTTGTCTTTTTCTACATTTGTCATTCTAGAATAAATGGAACCAGTTTCAGAATCAGTTTTCTGCAGTTCAGACATATTGTCAGGGATTTTGCCACTCTAAATTAAGGTTTTCTGAACCCCCTCTATCGGTGATTTGCACCACTGTTCCCTGAAACTTGTCTAACCTCTTCTCTGCTTTAGACTTCACAGGTTTTACTGGATGGGATGCAATATCACAGTCATAAAAAGGAAGGCATTTCAAAGATTCTGTCTCATTCACCTCCTGGTTTTGTTTAGACTTTGCACGAGTCAACACCACGTTACAGGTATTACTTGGCTGCAATAAGTCCATTAACAGAGGAAAATCATGACCAATGATCACAGGATAAGGCAATTTTGGTGCTAGCCCCACTTTCATTAGGTACGTTTGCTCCTTAACCCCTAGATACACTTCAGTGGTTGGATAAGACAGTTCTTCACCATGGATACATTTAACCATAACAGGGCCATTGGTTTCCCCAGAACATTCAGATACAAGATCAGTCTCTACCAAAGTTTGAGTGCATCCTGTGTCTACCAAAGCTATAACCTTTTTACCATTCAATTCTACAGGAATTGTGACATCACTGGGCATTGGAGTAATGCTGGGTTCAGGTTTCAACAGCCGTGGAACATAACAGACATTGGTAAGCTTTTTATTCAAGTTTGGACACATTGGTTTCTTATGGCCTATCTGGCCACAACTAAAACACCTAATAGTCCCAACTGTAGGTAAGCTAGACAGTTCTGTTTGTTTCACCAGTCTCTCACCCATACTCTTACCCCCTTCTAGCAGTAAGGTCGTCTTACGGGAGGAAGGCTTGTCCCTTGCGGTCTTCCACTGAGCAAAACTCCAAGGCTCAGTCCTTCGCCTAGCTGCCACAAAGACATCCGCCAGCCTGGCGGCCTCCTCAGCAGAGGTTGGATCATGCTCTTTGATCCAAGTTTGCAGTTCAGGACACAACATTCTTAAGAATTGTTCCAAAATGACACTCTCTGCAACCTCATATACAGTCTTTTCTGCAGGTTTCACCCACTTATAGAACAAATCCTTCAACCGAACGTACAATTCCTTAGGAGTTTCTTCCATCAGCACCTCCATAGAACGAAACCGCTGACGATAGGTCTCAGCATTGATAGAGTATTTCTTCAATATTGCCTCTCTCACCTGCCCATAGTCGGTCGCTTCTTCCACATCCATAGCCACATAAGCAGCCCGGGCCTTACCAGTGAGTAGAGGAACTAGTCGAATAGCCCAATCTTCTGGAGGCCATTTGCACACTGTAGCAATTCGCTCAAAAGTAGTCAGATAATGCTCAATGTCATCCATCTCACTCAGCTGCTGCATCTTTGGCTCTTTCAATGGACCCCCAGCAGTTGGATATCGAATTCCATCAGAATATCTGGAAGAAGTACCTGGGCCCTCACTCTCCCCTGGTAGCAGATGACCCAGTGAGGTATGTTGACTTACTTCTCCCTGCAGTAGGCAAAACTGATGTTGCAAGGACTTCAATCTCGTTTCTTGCCGTACATTTTCCTGTTCTTGACGGACTTGCCTTTCTCTTTGATCCACCAGGAACTTCTGGAACATATCCTTGAGCTCAGCAATATCCTTAGAAGAACTCCCAGAGGGATCTGGTTCCTTGACACCTCCACTAGCCCCTTGTAGTTCTTTCCCATCCTCTCCAGGATCCATCTGCACTGGTTTCTCAGTACGTGCCCGTTTTGGTGCCATCACACTTGAAGATTTGCCACAGCAATGCTCCACTTCTGGACGATCCCACCGCTGCCACCATAATGTAGGGACATGGCCAGAGTAAAGGTGGGGAGACACTGCTTGAAATCAATATGTTGTATTTATTGACTCAACACTTGCATTTCACACACCAAAAAAACAAACAATAACAAAACACATGAAACCCGGGACACTAATGTTGACCCTCCTCACGGAGGCCCCAACCAGAAACTGACTCTAGCAAGCACAGTGAACCATTTAAACTCAAGAGTCAAACCAAATCATAAATCACAGGGGAAAAAAAAAATCATACATATACATAAACACATAAATAAACTCAATTGAATATCAAATTCAAAATAAATTAACAATCAATAATACCAAAATAAATACAAAAAAAATAAATAAAACAATACACTTATACATGCATTCAAATAAACACAATGAAACAATGACCCCCTGCTGGTACTGTTAAGTAGACTATGCCTACACTACCCATAATTCCTTTGAGTTGCATAAAAAAGGAAACAGGAAGGCCGCACTCCCTCTTAAACCCCCACCCCCGGAACCATGCTGCAGCCATGATCCCAGAAACAAAAAGGTAAGAAAATGGAAGTTGATAAACTATAAATAAAAGAAAGAAAGAAAACTCCTGGTGTCTTTTTTCTGTCGTCTAATGTGCACCTTAGACTAGGAAAAATAACCCAAAGTAATTTTTAAACAAACATTTATACAAATAAACCAAAAAAATATATAAACCAAAATAAACAGGATATACACCCAAGTTATGAGCAATTAGGGGTAACCTGGAATCTTCACAAGGGGTCATGAATTGAGAAATCAACTTTTCCTTGAGCTTTTGATATATACTGTAGGTCATTGTACTATGATAATTTCCTGTAAGTTTCAGAACGAAAAACATCCTTGTTAGTACAATAAAAGCTTTTATTGACACCAGGCCCAGCGAACGACTGCTCCTAGAATGTGCCTATCTATGTCACGTTCTTCTCAAAAATATACTTAAAATTGCACTTAAATATACTTGACTTGTACTGACAGAAAGGTCTAAATATTTGGTACATGTACTCAATATACGTTAATAATACGTTTTCTAAGTATACCTGGCTTGTAGTTGTGTGTAATATTTTGATTGAGTAGCCACATAGTTTTAACATTGTTTGAAAATATTGATATATAAAGAAAATAGATGTTCTTTATATCTGAATTTTTGTCTTGGCTAGTCCAACAACTGTGAAGCTTAGGGGGTGTTGTTTTGATCATCATTCTGAATCCCACAGTCTTTGAGAAAAATGTGATTTTCTCAGCTTTTTGTTTAAATTGTTGCTTTTTTAAATTAAAATTACCCACATTCAAGTGTTGGAAAAGGATGCACAAAACTTGAATAAAATGTTTTTCAAATGCAAGAGTTCGTGGAAAGTATAGTTAAAGGTATATTTCAAGTATAAAAAAAATGAATACATAAATAGGAACATACTTAAAGTGCAAAAATAATATATAAATAAATTATAAGTGTTATGTTATGTTTACTTAAAGAAAACTTACAAGTATACTTGCAGTATAATACTACTAAACTAGTAGTTTACTGAGAGATACTTCAAACTGTACTTTCATAAACAAAAAAAATACTAAAATTAAAATAGAAACTACTACTTGTAAGTACACTTGTTGTACAGATACAGTACAAATGAGAAATGTAGTTGTGAACTTTTACTAATGTTACACCAGTACACTTAAACATATACTTTTATATACAAAAATTGGGCCAAGTTAGTCCCAAGCAGTATCAAAATAGTACACTTATTAGTACACAATAGCACACAAGCTTACTAGTGCATTGATATTAGTATACTTACTAATATTACAGTAAGTACAGTAAGTAATATTACACTTACTAATTACACTTAAAAATATATTTAAACTTTACTTAAGTATACTTCTTTTTCGTATGGGTATACTACATTATAATATATAAGCCTATATACTATGACTATACAGCCTATATACTGTTGCTATAGTAATGAACGCAACTTTAAAGCGTAAGGGCCGGTTCACACAAAACGCATTTTTCCATTCCACTATGATAGTTTTCCATTGTTTTTCAATTTAAACACACGTTAGACAGACAGGGTTGACCTTTGCGCTCACGTCCATACAATTGCAGCGTCTCGGTCATGACACGTGTTATAAAAATGCTGCGCTCAATTTAAAATAAGTTCAACTTAAAAAAAAAAACCTCTAGACCTTGCGTGTTTTTCCTCTTCACTGACCAGGTCTCGCGTTTTTAACTGCAAAAACGTGCTCCCTTTCAGTCAGTCGCGTCACGTCCTGACCTACGAATCGGGATCTCGCTAGAGAGGCCAATCTACTTTGAGTGTAACTAAAACAAGCTAATGCACATTGGCATGCGATATTTGCACCAGCTGCACCGCTCTGCACCACGGGCATTTAATGAGCGTTGCATACTTCAGCTTTTTGCTTTGGAGCCGAGCAGTTGTGTTGTTCTGCTTCAAGTCTACGAACAGAGTGTTCAAATTCGAGTTGTTCTTCAGGGAATAAGCCTCTCTTTTTCTTTTTGTTGGTGTTAGTGTCACGACACTGCAACGCGGTTAAGCCTCTCATTTGTTTTCATTTGAATTTTTCTTTGCCTTTCATTGAGCAAGAACTCAAAGGCTGTTCTCACAGTTGGTGACGGAGCGCTATTATAGAACGCTTCTCTGGCTTTCTCAAACTCTCAGGCTGATAGAAGACTGTCAATAGAGTCTTGAGGTACCAGACAAGACTTTCTGTTGACAGGTTTGCTGGGTTGCACACACAAACGGATATCTTTTGACATGATCCGGCATCCGGGGCTGGATTTGATATTTCTGACGTGGAGATTCCATCCCATCTAACACTATATTTATTTATGCCAAACATTTTATAACACACCTCTCCATGATATGAAAGTTTTTGATCTTATTTTTACTTTAAGTGCTACCATTTTT
This sequence comes from Megalobrama amblycephala, assembly GCF_018812025.1. Classification (NCBI taxonomy): domain Eukaryota; kingdom Metazoa; phylum Chordata; class Actinopteri; order Cypriniformes; family Xenocyprididae; genus Megalobrama; species Megalobrama amblycephala. Next base: position 15,421 of record NW_025953467.1, on the reverse strand, counting down.
ACTTTTCTACTGGCCAGTGACTATCCATTATGAAAAAGAAGCTTATTCAAGTGTGCTATACTTCTTTTAAAGGGGTCATGAATTGAGAAACTTTTCCTTGAGCTTTTGATATAAGAGGTCATACTATAATAATTTCCTGGAAGTTTCAGAACTAAAAACTTCCTTGTTAGTACAATAAAAGCTTTTATTGACACCAGGCCCAGCGAACGTGCCTATCCATAGATATCATATCTATGTCACGTTCTTCTCAGAAATATTCTTAAAATTGCACTTAAGTATACTTGACTTGATACTGACAGAAAGGTCTAATACTGTTCATGTACTCAATATACTCAACATTAAAACTGCCGCAGGATAAAATTTACCCATGGCGGTAATTCAAATGTAGCCTACATAACAGATTTTCAATAAAATATCCAAGTCTCCCAGTCATTGACTTTTACTAATACTGTGTTATTTACAATCATCTGTTGTTAAAATTGTTTAGATAAAACCAGATTTAAAAAACAATCCATTTATACTTAAAACCACAAGCAGGTCAAATTTACCCAAATACAGTATAATTCCTTTATTTTTGTGCTGTGTTTGAGCAACATGTAGGCTTACTGTAAACGGTCACACAACACATGTTCAAATAAAGATGTTTTAACCTACTCATAAATGTTCAAACTTTGGATTATTTATTAATTTTTGTTTTGCAATTTGTATCATGTACTGTTTGCTACTATGTTGCCATTTATTCAAGTCTGCCTATTTCTGATCTATAAACATTTTTTATGATTAGCCTAGCAAGTTTATTGGTGTTGTTCTCTTATTCAGATTATAAATGATATAACTAAACAAATTAATAATTAATTAGGTGAAACTGTTTCCTTGAAATTGTCATTGCATCATACATGCTATGCAGTGCAGTGAAATATTATTGCTCATTATTGTCTATGGGTATTTTAAACTTTAAATAACATGGATTAGCTGAATATGTGATTAATGACATTTTATTATAATATTACAGCACCCAAATATGTATTTATTTCCTCCTAATTCTCATTGTCATTGCAGGCTGGTTTAGCCTATTCACCAAAAAGTGATTAGTGTAGCCTTAAAATAGCATAAAACAACAGGACAAAAACATAGTTGATGACTAAAAATAATCATTTGATGACTATAGACATTTGTGAAGACAGTGGCATAATACAGTGACATAATGTTTTTTTATTGCATGGGTAAAATTTACGGTTTTATGTATACAACGACCCCTGGTGGTTCTAGTGCTAAAAATATATTAGCAATATCATACGAGTAGCTGTGCGATATTGGCTGTATATTATAATCACAGCGTGCTGATATAAAGCCATATTGCACGGCCACAAGTGTGATATTGCGTTTATGTAACAGTTCGGCGACACAAGTGTGTAAATAAATGAAAACAACAACGGAGTGTCGTTAAAAATCTTTTTTCGCGCAGAAAAAATACTACCTTCCGCCACAGATTCAAATCTCAAGTTGACAGTTTGACCAAGCCTCTGTTACTAATTCTGAAATGTCACTTTAGAACTAGTAACGAAGGAACGTTGAGTCCCTCCACTGAAACCATATTGTACAGTATTTGAGAGAGACAGATATCGAGCGAGCGAGCAAGAGAGAGAGAGAGAGATTGCCTGAGCGAGCATTACCTGTGTGTCTGATAACATTCATTCTTCAGGTCGATGTCCATAATATTATATCCATTATAAAAATCCTTTTGAATGTCCACTGAGGAAAGCGATCTTTGTATTTGTCCTTTTTACAGCTAAGGGAATTTTCCATAACATACAGCGCTGAAACAACGTCCAAATTCTTGCCACTGACTCATTAAAAATTTTGCCGCCATCTAATGGCGTATTAATGTAACTTTCACTCAATCCATATTACTTACTAACAAATGAGACCCTTTAACAAATGAGCAGCCGCTGCTCTAATACGGACATTTTTTGGCATTATTGGGTGTGTTGTTATTGTTCATTCAAGCGTGACATTTTGGCACGCGTCTTTCTGTGCATCGTGACAGACATTCACAGACAGCGCGTTCTCTTTTGGCGTGCTTAAATGATTTAAAAGCATTTGCATGAATAAGAGCGTGATCATATTTTGTAATGATAGCCAAGGATGACATAAAAAACGGATGCTGCGTTTGCGTTAAATATTTTTGACATGTTAAACTGGAAAATGTTGACAGCACTGATTTTAACCCAATTTTCTGTTTAATGAACACAAAACCAATTCAAAGTCAACTCTTAACATGTCCAAAATGTCATTTTTTACTTAATTCTTGGCATAGCGCCTTCCATGTTCAGTCACAACTGCATGTCGTCCATGAGAGAGCTCACGATAGCTCTCTCTGCTTGCCTGCTGCGTCACGTGGTTAGGTTGCGGTGCATTCAAAAACATATTTATTAAACAAAATACAAGTTATTTCGAGTCATTTAACTCAAGTCAGAGTCAAGTCTCAAGTCATGAATGTCAAGTCAAAGTCAAGTCAAGTCTTTTATTAAAATTTGTCAAGCAAGTCTCAAGTCATGTGCGACTTAAGTCTGACTCGAGTCAAGTCATGTGACACGAGTCCCCCACCTCTGGAAGGAACAGACCATTTTCAGCGAAAACAGGCAATTTACCATTGAAAAAATATGTTTTTTTAAAGCTTTTAAACAGTTATAGCACCACCTATGGTCCGATCTCCATTAAAGTTGGCATACTTCTTTAGAGTTATATGCTGCATGTGCTCGCTTATTTTAGTGAATTTCTGAGTTTTCGGTTAGGATTTAAAGGATTTTTTTTTTTAAAGATTTATTTTTGGCGTTTTTGCCTTTATTATGATAGGACAGTGATTAGACAGGAAGCGAAGTGGGAGAGAGAGAGGGGGATGGGATTGGGAAAGGACCATGAGCCGGGACTGGAAAAATTTGACGGATTTAAAGGCTTTTGAATATATTTTGCCACACCCATTTTCTAAATGACCTTGTTATAGCGACCCAAAAGTTCTGCTCTGGTTTTGTTCTGATCAGGCGAAAAACCTAGGACTAGTTTGCGAAAGTAGGTTTTTCACATATTCGCGAATAATTAATGAATGATTTGATTGACAGCATTGGTTGGGGATTTCCGTAAAGTGATTTCTACCGAGGGTGAACAACCCCTCCGGAACCACTCTTCCTCCCAAGGTGGCATGTTCAGTTCTCCCGGTGAGGTAGGATGAGAATCAGTTGAATACAGGATCAGAGACAACAATGGTGGAGTGTACAATGAGTCTACACACAGCAGAGGAGGGCTTTTGCAAATTTTTTATTTGCAGCTTCTAGAGACAGAGCAATTTTCAATGCATTGTCAAATTTGCTTCTGCCACAAGACATATTTGAATTCTGTTGTCATTTATGCCACACACAATCCGATCTCTCAGCATCTCCTCTAGCGTGGCTCCATAAATGCAATTTTGTGTCAATCTTCGCAGCTCTGCAACATGTTACAGACTCTTCCGTCTTAAGCTTGGGACACACTGCACAATTTTTGGCTGTCCCAGATGAAAGATTGCCATCTCTACTTGTGCCTTTGTACAATTTCGTTAGGTTGTGGGTTAAAGTGATTCTTCAAGATCAACACAACTTGCTGATATGTTTTGTCTTTTGGTTTTTCAGGACTTAAGAGATTGTGCAACAAGCTTTACATTGGAGCGCCAATGACACTAATCAGAATGGCTCTCTGTCTGTCCCCATCATCTATTCCATTTGCCTCAAAAAAATGATTGAGAATCTCACAATATTCCTCCCAGGATTGACTCTTTGCATCAAGAGCTGACAAAGTTCCTATAGTTGCCATTTGCCATATCTTTTCCACTCACCTCAAGTTTAGAAAGACATCTGCTGCAACTTCCACTTCAAATCAATTTTCTGTCATCCACAATTGAACACAAAAGACGTGTATCTCCAAAAACAGAACTTTTTAATTTCAAAGGAGTGGCGACAGAAATGTACAGTTTTAGCACTCACTCGGAAGAGTAACCTCATAACTCAATAAATTAGAATGTCATGGAAAAGTTCATTTATTTCAGTAATTCAACTCAAATTGTGTAACTCGTGTATTAAATAAATTCAATGCACACAGACTGAAGTACTTTAAGTCTTCTTTTAAGTTCTTTTAATTGTGATGATTTTGGCTCACATTTAACAAAAACCCACCAATTCACTATCTCAGCAAATTAGAATACTTCATAAGATCAATAAAAAAAGGATATTTTAAACAGAAAGGCTTCTGAAAAGTATGTTCATTTCTATGCACTCAATACTTGGTTGGACCTCCTTTTGCATGAATTACTGCATCAATGTGGCATGGTATGGAGGCGATCAGCCTGTGGCACTGCTCAGGTGTAATGGAAGCCCAGGTTGTTTTGATAGCGGCCTTCAGGTTATCTGCATTGTTGGGTCTGGGGTCTCTCATCTTCCTCTTGACAATACACCATAGATTCTCTATGGGGTTCAGGTCAGGCGAGTTTGCTGGCCAATCAAGCACAGTAACACCATGGTCATTTGAACCAGCTTTTGGTACCTTTGGCAGTGTGGGCAGGTGCCAAATCCAGCTGGAAAATGAAATCAGCATCTCTATAAAGCTTGTCAGCAGAAGGAAGCATGAAGTGCTCTAAAATTTCCTGGTAGATGGCTGCGTTGACTGTGGACTTCAGAAAACATAGTGGACCAACACCAGCAGATGACATGGCAGCCCAAATCATCACTAACTGTGGAAACTTCACACTGGACTTCACGCAACATGTGCCTCTCCACTCTTCCTCCAGACTCTGGGACCTTGATTTCCAAATCAAATGCAAAATTTACTTTCATCTGAAAAGAGGACTTTGGACCACTGAGCAACAGTCCAGTTCTTTTTCTCCTTAGCCCAGGTAAGACGCTTCTGACGTTGTCTTTGGTACGTGGAATGTGACAGTTGTAGCCCATTTCCTGAAGACGTCTGTGTGTGGTGGCTCTTGATGCACTGACTCCAGCTTCAGTTCACTCCCTTTTAAGCTCTCCTAAGTTCTTAAATCGGCTTTGCTTGAAAGTCTTCTCAAGCCTGCGGTCATACCTTTCACTTGTACACCTTTTTCCTACCACACCTTTTCCTTCCAGTCAACTTTCCATGAATATGCTTTGGCACAGCACTCTGCGAACAGCCAGCTCTTTCAGCAATGACCCTCTGTGGCTTACCCTCATTGGAGAGGGTCTTGATGATTGTCTTCTGAATAACTGTCAAGTCAGCAGACTTCCCCATGACTGCTGTTGGGATTACTGACCTAAACCCAGTATTTATACCCTGAGAATGGTAATTTAAACCTTTCTCTCCTGAGAAAAACTTGCGCCTAGTGCCATCCCTCCACCGAAAATGGCTCTGATCAACGCTTGTTCGGTGGCAAACAAGACCTTTCTACTAAACGACCTCTTCTCCTCTCACAAGTTGGATTTTATGTTTATAACTGAATCATGGACACAGGTGGGAGATTTAAGTCCTTTTTCTGAATTGGTCCCCAACGATTGCTCATTTTTTAACTCTCCACATCAAAATGGTCGAGGGGGTGGTTTAGTGACTGTTTTAAAACGGACTTTCCTCTCTCGCTGTCAAATAGTTTCTATAAGGGCATTCTCTTCCTTTGAAGTTCAATTACTGAAACTTGAATGGAAGGGTCCCGTTCTGATAGCCATGATCTGTCATCCTCCGCATCCTGTTAAAGATTTTATCCTTGAAATAACGGAATTGCTGGGTTTATTACTACTAACTTTGATCGATTTTTATTAGTTGGTGATTTTAATGATCATGTATGCTGCCCGTTAAATACACTATCAAAGGAGTTTCTAACTCTTATTGAGCCTTTTAACTTGGTCCAGTGGATAAAAGATCCTACTCACATTCATGGTCATACTTTGGACCTTGTGCTCACTTATGGGTTCTCTGTCTCTGAGCTAGTAATATCTGACTCATTGTTATCGGACCATAAGCCAATTTTATTTACTCTGTCTCTCCCTGAATTAACCTTTTCATCTGCTGAAGCTCAAACTCAGTCTCGGTACTATTCATCTCACTTTAACTCTGATTTTAATGTGTTATTTAATAATCTGAGTTCACAATTATTCTTGGATTTGCCACTTCCTGATCTGGATGTCAACCAACATCTCAAGTTGCTAAATGATGCATGGCTGGACATTTTAAATTTGACTGCTCCTTTTAAACTGTTTAAATCAAAACCAAAATCTGACTGCTGGCTTACTTCTGCCAAATTCGCTTGCTTAGACAAACCTGTAAGAAAGCAGAGCGAAAATGGCATAAGGACAGACTCCGATCCTCCTACGACTCGTTTAAGGACTGCCTTCGGGATTAAAGAATGCGGTGAAGGCTGCAAAAGCTGCTTATTTTTCTAATTTGATCTCTATCAACTGTCATAGACCGAAGGTCTTGTTTTCTGTTATAAACTCTGTTTTAAACCCTCCTGTTAACCATATTCCTAATTCCTCCAATACTCTTTGTGAATCCTTTTGCATTTCTTCATTGATAAAATTTTAAATTTAAGATAGCAGCCAATATTTTCTCAAAATGAGCCTTGTGCTCCTACTCAGCCGCTTGCCTCTTGGGAGGTTTTCGATTCTATATCGCTACCCTATCTCACTGAAATTATTGCCACCCTCAAACCCTCTTTTTGTCCCCTGGTATTTTAAATTGGTAATAGAGTCTGTTGGCCCTGGATTGTTATCCTTTCTAAATAAATGTTTATTAACTGGTTCAGTTCTAACTTGCCTGAAAGTAGTCACTGTTACTCCTTTACTTAAAGAAGCCCTCTTTAGATACCTCTGTTTTAAATAACTATCGCCCAATCCCTGTGGTTCCTTTTATCTCCAAGATAATGGAAAAAGTTGTGTTGTGCCAACTTCAATCATTTTTAGAAAATAATCTAATTTTTGAGGTCTTCCAGTCAGGGTTTAAGCCTTTTCATAGCACTGAATCTGCCCTGCTGAGAGTTTTAAATGATAATTTTGTGGCTACTGATGCTGGTGACTCTGATTTTAGATCTTAGACTTATCTGCTGCCTTTGATACTATTGATCACACACTGCTACTGTCCAGATTGGAATCCCTTGTGGGGCCAAAAGGTTCTGTTCTTAACTGTTTTAAATCCTACTTATCTGAGAGATCCTTTTCTGTCAGGATTGGTGACTTTACCTCCTCTGCTACTCCCCTTGAATCTGGACTCCCTCAGGGCTCCATTTTGGCATCATCGCTCTTTTCTCTTTATTTGCTTCCTTTAGCTTCAATTCTAAGAAAGTTTGGAGTATCTTTCCACTTTTACGCAGATGATACTCAAATCTACTTGCCAATGAAAAGAAATGACCCTTCAGCTTTATAGTCTATTTTCCTGTCTCGACGAGATTAAACTCTGGCTAGCCAATAACTTTTTAACTCTCAATGACTCCAAGACAGAGGTTATTGTTTTTGGTCCTTAATAATTCCACCCTGGGTAACCTGTCTGCTTTTAATTCAAACTGTGTATGGAATCTTGCTGTTCTCTTAGATAGCCGGCTTACATTAGAAAAACATGTCTCCACTGTTGTGGCTTCGAGCTTTTTTCAGCTTCGCTTACTTGCTAAAATAAAGCATTTTTTTTATCTGAAAAATCTCTTGAGATAGCTATCCGCGCTTTTATAACTACGCGGTTGGACTACTGCAACTCTCTGCTCTACGGTATCTCAAAGACTCGTCTTCAACTGGTGCAAAATGCTCCAGCCAAATTTTTAGCGAATAGTCATAAATACGACCATGCCACTCCCATTTTACAAGCGCTCCACTGGCTTCCAGTTCAATTCAGGATCAATTTTAAAATTATTTTATTTGTCTACTAATGCCTAAATAACCTCGCTCCAAATTATCTGCCCGTTTTACTGTGTCCCTACAACCCTCCCAGAAGTTTAAGATCTGGTAATCTTAACTTACTTTCAGTCCCTTGTTCAAGGCTAAAACGCAGAGGAGATAGAGCCTTTTTGGTGGTGGGGCCGAGACTGTGGAATAGCTTCCATCTTAGAGCAGCTCCATTCCTTATCAGTTTTTAAATCTCTTCTTAAAACTCTTTTATTTTATTTAGCCTTTAATACTTGTTAATCTTTGCTTTTGTTTTGTTTCTATTATTTTTATTATTGTTTTTATTTCTTACTCATGTACAGCACTTTGGTGAGTCCTGTGGCTGTTTATTTTTAAAGGTGCTTTAAAAATAAATAAACTTAAACTTAAACTTGAAATTAAATATTCTAATAATTTGAGATACTGATTTTTTTATTTTTATTTTGATGAGCAGCAAGCTGTAATCATCAAAATGAAAACAAAAAAGTCTGGAAATATTTTACTTTATAATAAATCTAGAATATATTTAGGCTTTACTTTTTGAATTAAATTACAGGGGGGGGGGGGACGCTTTTTCATGATATTCTAATTTATGGAGATGCAACTATATATAATAACATAGTCCCCTCTTGTGGCCATTATGTGAATTGTACAACAAAAAGTATTGCAGTAAGGATTCCACATTTGCCTCTTTCAAAATCTTCAATTTGTATTTTTAGTACCTTATGTAACTGATCATAAGAGAGAAATGGAAAAAAAAAATGTTGACAAAAACAACTGGCTGAATTGGAGTAATCAAATTTATAACAAGAAATAATATAAAAGTTAGCACTCTCACAGTTTTTCATTCTGACGACAGTCAAGATGAACAGCAGCGTTTGCAGCAGCGTTTGCAGCATCTCAGACTAATGTGATGAAACAAACACAGTCACTGGAAACCAGGTCTGTTTATATTTTGCACAAATATGACAATAAGGAAAATAAACATGTATGTTGAGGGCTGTTTGTATTTGACATACAGCTGAAGAAAATAAGAAAATTTGTATTTTCGTAATAAAATTTTTAAGGAAGGTGCAAAATCATTCACAGCAAAAAAACAAAACAAAACAAAAAATGTATCTCTAGAACTGTTAAAATGATGTTGAAATAAATGATCACTTACCCGATATTTGAAGAACTCATATAACCTGATGTGACAGCAGTTTGACCTGCAATCAGATTGGTGCTGTTTTTCTTGATCTAAATCTGTCTCCAGTTTCAGCAACTCATCGCTACGTGCAGCGGGGTCTGTTGTTGCACAATACTTGTGCTACACCACCTATCCATGGGGTTATTTTTTGTTCCATTATTCATTAAATGTGTCAGCAAGAATCTCATTAGTTGGACAGAAATAATTGTCATGTCCAAAGTTTCTCTCCAGTCTTGCACTGCCATACCATCTCTGCTCTCCAACCTCCTGTCATCCTGGGTTGGACCAAAGTCCCTTTAAGACAAGTCATTTCACTTGGCGTCCATATTTGAAACGCCTCTCGGGCATCCTGGGCATCATGCAATCTCTTTGAATGGGGAAACATCAAATTCTCCAAAACTGTTCGCCAACCTTACGATTAAATTTCATATTTGAAATCAACAATGAAATCTAACAGCAACCAGCTCATAAATTTAGTTTCTAAACGCTCGAATCATGACAAAAAACTATTTTTCAGGCTGGATCAAGCTAATGCGCATGCGCAGACCTAAATGCGCGTCTCTTCTGAGGCGAGCGTCTGACTGTTTCTATAGAAACCGGTGATTCTAACGGCCACTGAAGTGACGCGAAGACTTTACCAGTCGGCGATTGGCTCTTATTTAGAAGGCGGGACTTATTCCGCCATATTGCGTGTTACACGTTCGCGTACTTGTGCACTATTCTATGACGTTTTTAAGTATAAATAGCGCGAGTAGTGCGTTCACACTGAAAATTCCAAAAAGAAAAAGTGCACTTTAAATACCCGGATGATGCACTAAATTAACGGAAAAAACGAAGTGTGGAATGTTGGACACTTCGTGCACTCAACTGTCGCAGCTTTAATTACGTAGTGGAGGGGAAGGGAGGATCAGACTCCGTTGTTAAATGACAAAATAACCTTATACAATTCACGCACTACATGGATGAGTGCATAGTGCACAAGTACATAGTGTATAAGTGCATAGTGTATAGTGCGTCATTTGGGACGCAACTTATGTTCAAAACAATAGAGGGTATGCATCGACGTCACTTTCCCGCCGAAAGCGCGCTCCCTCAGCTGGACTGAGTGGCAAAAGAACCTGCTGCGTGACTGAATTTAATAGGGGAAACTGCGAAAACTCGAGTAAAACAAACGAATTACACTAAAGGTTGGAATTGAATGTGTTCCTTGTGTTCCAACTTGTTAAATAAACCTAATCCATATTGACATGCAGCCAGGAGTCGTGTTTCCTGACATTTATATTTGCCTGATTTCGACTGCGGGGAAATACATAAAGCAAATCTGCCTGTGAATATTTTATATAACTACAATATAGGTAGGTTTAAATCCACGTAATCACTTATATCAATGTTATATCGTCATATTGTCCAGCCCTAAAACATATAGTTTTATAGTATAGTTTTTGTCAGTGTTGTTTATTGAAAAACACCCAATTATGCAGAATATAAGATGGAAAATATTTCATTGATGAGTTGTCAACATAATGTATAACAATACAATATATACGGTATGATTTTACCTCAAAATCCAACTTTATTTGACACAAAATTATAACTGCAAATCCATGTTTCTCTTTCTGGAGTCGAGTTGTTTCTGTGAATTGCAGTGATCAATTTGCTTCCTTTTTCTGTAGCTTTCAGCGGTCTTTAAAAATATACCCCAGGTTGTGTGTCAAAGCTATTTGTACAGTCAACGACAAAGCTCTTTCCCGTTTTGGATGTGTTTTTTGTGTTTTTCGCGACATTCGTGCTGAAAAACAACATGCTGCCGCTCAGTCTTTGTGCCACTCAGTGGACGGGACCGCAGTCGTAACGGTCGACGGTGACGTCACGTGCATACCCTCTATACGAGTGACACGTCTTGTGTTATTCTATAGTCTTTGGTTGGACTCAGCGATCACTCTCACAGCCTGCCTGTCATCGTGTCTCATTCCCTTGTTTGGACTATGTTCACCTCCTCAACTCAATATCTTGTCTTACGTCTTGTCTTATCAATAAACCTGTAACACTCATCCTGCATTTGAGTCCTCCCTCATAGATCCTTGAGACTAAGATCTTAATCTGCCAGGACGGTCTCAAAAATTCCACACACAAATTTAAAGCAGTCCACGCACATGTGACGATTTGCAAATGCAGATTCAACAATCCATAAATACATGTAACATCATTCATAAATGTGTGATGAAAATTAATTTGAGAACTGAATATATACATATTTGTGCAAACATTTTAAATATATTTAGGTAAGATGCATTTCGTGTGAGCATTTGGGGAAATATTTACGCTTTACTTGTGTATTTTTGAATTGTGTTTTGAATTTACAAATTGGATTTTGTAAATGTGAATTGTGCTGTGCATTTATGAATTTTGTTTTGTAAATGTATTATTTTTGAGGTTGGTCTGGCTCGATATATCCTGGCCTGGTCTCCACCTTGTTCTTGGTAGAAGACTCCATAGGGTATAAGTATAGAACGTCACATGACCAAACCGGAAAACTGGTCTCATTGCATCCGCTTGTCAGAGAAAGTGTTAACAGCAGTATGAACTGAAGGCATATCTATGGACTTTTAAGGTAATCAGTGAAACTACCTAGTTCACATTGTTATAGGTGTTTTATTCTATTAAATATCTAAACGTTAGTGTGTAGAAGAAAAATTAAAAATTTCTTGTGTATGTGCACAACACTGAATTTGCTGTGTATATCTTGTTTTTTTATCTAACATTTGACACATTTAAGTTGATGCCTTGAAAAGACATAAAAACTATATATAAAGTGAAGAGTGATCTGTTCATTTGTTTATCAGTTTTGAAAGTCTTTGTTTTATAATAAAGGAATATGCATAACAAGGAGAGAATATAAACTGTGTATCTGACCAGTAAACTTTGAAGAAGGCTATGTAAAGCATACCACTTTGTGTGTCTCATTCTTCCCCTGTATGCCTGCATGTTTTTATAGTTTTTGCAGAAATCAACTCACAAATGGCTTTTTTATAGTTGATGAGACTGAAGAAAATATTTTAACAATATCTAAAAATGAAATTGGTTTGTTCTTAACATTTGCATTTATTTTTGATTGAAAATCACCCTTTTGATTAAGATCATGGGACATCTTTATATTACTGTCCAACATTGCGAAAAGTGATCTGATGAACAAATTTAAAGAGGAAATTTGAAAGTAGATCTGAGAGAATCAGCCAATATACTCTTTTAAAATTTGAGTTTTGTCTCAAACTTTTTATCTTAAAGATCATTTTTTTGCTGTATTGAAACAATCAAAAGAAAATGTAAGACCTTTGACCACAGTCAGTTTTTATTTTTATAAAAATATATTAACATAAGGATTACAAACCTCTTCTAAAACTCTGATAATAATACACAGAGTGAAAGTACTTTTTCCAAAAGCATTTTGCTGGCATGAAGTAAAAATGACACATATTAAAAACAATCGTTGTTCAGAGTTTTAGGACATTAGCATGTGCTAATACGCATGTTAACTGTTCCACTTTATGCTAATGTGTAAGAAAAGCCACTTGACATAAACTCAACAAAAAGCTTCATTTCAGCTGTAATGTGTGATCAAGCACTAAGATCTCTCTGAGGACATTTTAATTAGTCTCATACACAGATTCCTCTCTCTTCATGAAGTCATGTAGATATGGTTGTCATCTTTTGGTTCATGCTTTTCTCTCCTTCTGTCAAAACAGTAAGTAGAATGTGGCATTAATGACTAATACAAACATTTAATGCTATAGAAATGGACATCTAACATCTATTTCTTGAGTTTATATAGTTCTTACCGTAGGACGACAGTCAAACAGGAAACAAAGATGACATTTACAACAGCTGAAAGGGTAAAGAATATCCAAGAGGTGGACAAACTCCAACTTACTAAAAGACGAGAAAAATGAGAGAACAATAAAGGACATTTTCATATAAGAAGCCATATCCACAATTATAGTGAATTCATACAGATGTTTGACATATGACATGGCAGAAAATGTAAAATGCTTGTAAAACATGATTGTGTCCTACCTTTGGGTTTCCCAGCATGATTTTGCACCTGAATTTCCATTTCTGCCCGACCAATGAGATTCTCACTGACACATTTAATGGTAGCGTTGATATTCCTGAAACTAGCAATGGAGACGGTGATGATGCTGATGGTGTTCTCTGCTGAAAAGGCACTGTAATATTCACTGTCAAACATTGGCCAGTATATCTGGGGTAACGGCAAACCACTGCTGACACACATGCAGGTCAATTCATCACCCCACACCAAACAACGGGAGCTATTCAGGACTTTAGGGGCATCTGAAGAACAATTATACGTTTATTAAAAAGATGGTCTTCATCAATGTACACCACTGTGCAAAAGTTTGGGATCGGTAACATTTTTAATGTTTTATAAAGAAGTTTCGTCTGCTCACCAAGGCTACATTTATTTAATTAAAAATACAGTAATAACAGTAACATTGTGAAATATTATTACAATTTAAAATAATTGTTTTCTATTTAAATATATTTGACAAAGTAATTTATTCCTGTGATGCAAAGCTGAATTTTCAGCATCGTTACTCCAGTCTTCAGTGTCACATGATCCTTCAGAAATCATTCTAATATGCTGATTTGCTGCTCAAGAAACATTTATGATTATTTTCAATGTTGAAAACAGTTGTGTACTTTTTTTTCAGGATTCCTTGATGAATAGAAAGTTCAAAAGAACAGCATTTATCTGAAATACAAAGCTTCTGTAGCATTATACACTACCGTTCAAAAGTTTGGGGTCAGTAAGAATTTTTATTTTTATTTTTTTGAAAAGAAATTAAAGAAATTAATACTTTTATTCAGCAAGGATCCATTAAATCGATCAAAAGTGGCAGTAAATACATTTATAATGTTACAAGATTATATTTTAAATAAAAACTGTTCTTTTGAACTTTCTATTAATCAAATAATCCTGAAAAAAAAATATTGTACACAAATATTTTGTACAATTGTACACATGAAATGTTTCTTGAGCAGCAGATCAGCATATTAGAATGATTTCTGAAGGATCATGTGACACTGAAGACTGGAGTAATGATGCTGAAAATTCAGCTTCACCATCACAGGAATAAATTACATTGTAAAATATATTCAAATAGAAAACAATTATTTTAAATTGTAATAATATTTCACAATATTGTGGCTTTTATTTTATTTTTAATTAAATAAATGCAGCCTTGGTGAGCAGACAAAACTTCTTTTAAAACATTAAAAATCTTACCGATCCCAAACTTTTGAACGGTAGTGTATGTAAAATTTGAATTTATGATGTTATAGGTGAAATGATACATACGTCTTACTTCAAGGATCACAGTACTTTCAGTCTTAGAGCTTAGTATTGTGATGTTCAGGCTCAGGATGGAAAGTCATTATTGAAGAGTGCTCTTCCCTGCCAGGCACTCTAGAACCTATACGATTAATTTCATCAGGCTCAATCCCGTCCCATACAATATCTGTTGAGGGATTCAGGCAATCCCCTGGAACTTTGCAGGATATCTCGGCCTTCTTTCCTGCTGTGAGTTGTGGGACTTTTATAGTTGGTTTCTGGGTGAGCTCTAAAACACAATTATTTATTGGAATCAGAAATGCTATAAACTTATTTGGATTTGTATGTTTCTCTTTGAAAAGCATATAAACACACCTTTCACAGTAATAGTCACTGTCTGAGGAAAGATATACACTTTTCCTTGTCCCCACTCCAGTTTCAATCTGTATTCACCATCAGAGTCACCCTGAACCAAGTTGTTTAGCATAAAGCTGCACTCTGTCTCACCAGGTATGTATATATTTGTGGTCATACAAGGAACTTCAACAGTTGGGTTTTGTGGATCTCCTTTGAACCATGTTCTCCTAATGGGTTCTGAGACACTTTGAGGGACAGTGAAAAAACAAAACGCTCTGATGCACAAACCAGCCTCTCCAGTGAAGTTATCTTGTACTCTGATGGAGAAGTTAGTCGGTTCATCAGGGTCTAAATGAAAAACTAAAATTAAAGCAAGATATCAGACAGACTGTGGAGTTAAGTATAATTATTTGTCTCCTATATTTAATTTAATCTTTTAAATTTATCAGTTAATTTATATCAGCAAAGTTTTGCAGAAATGTATATACATAATCTTTATCCTACATTGTCATCCAGAGCTCAAAACTCACTTTTATGAAAAACGTCTAGTAAAAAAATAACTAAATCCAGACACTAGTCTTGTTAAAGTAGGCCTACACTACACTAAAGTAAACAGGCAGCTTCTGT
>NW_025953466.1:0-51334 GCF_018812025.1 Megalobrama amblycephala | reverse complement strand
ATGTACCAACCACAATGTACAGTGCAAATTGTGTAGTAAATTACTGGCTACCAAGAGCATGAACATTCAAGAGATATTTAGAAACCAAACACTTATTTTGCATATCACTGGAACACTGCAGTTCACTGTGATATTAGTCTGAATTGAAGACAATGTTTGTTTACTTTTGTAAAATAAAGTTTTGTGTACTGTGCTGGGTCACTGCTTGATAGGATAGGTTGTATACCTGGGGCATATTCTTCGTACCTCGCTTAATACATCTGAGATGATTTGACAGATGCCAGATCTTCTAATCGTGATAACTGAACTCTGGCTAATTTGGTTCTTCAAACGAATTTGCAGATTGGATTAAAATATCTGGATTAAGTTGTCTAAGATTACTGCGTGTTCTCGTGTTCCATGAAAAGGGCAGATGTATTCGATACACGAAACCACGATCAGCAATGCAGTGATTGGCTGGAGTCAAGATGGCAACGTAATGACATCATAGAATGAGAAAAGACACCTGACTAAAAACTTGACGAATTTCTAGACATTTATAAGGAAACAGCCAAGCGAATAAATGACAGAAGAACGACATAAATGTTATAATAGATAAATGAAATGTGCACTATTTTTTTTTACATGATTACCCAATTATTTAGGCTATATTCACAATTTCTAGTATTTGTACAGGCAATTTTTTATTTCAATGTTGTAATTAGCAACTAATTTACCTTTGAAGCATATTTGACAGCATTAATTAAAGTTTCTTAAGGGTCAAGATCAAGTTATCTGCATCTCCTGCGCTTCATCAAGCCACTCCCATAATATCTGTCGCGGTTCAAATTCACAAATGAATGTACGGCATAGACATCTGTACATCATGTGTATAAGACTCCAATAAAAATTATTACGTAATTATTCCCTCACGAATGAATCTCTCAAAGAGTAAAACTGTCGGTGTCTATATTATGACACTACATGGCATTATAGTAGGCTATTATTTGCAAATTTATTTTTAAATCATTATTATTGTCCCTGGTTTACATTAGGGTACTCTTGTGGGAAAGTAGCAGTGGCTGGGACAGACTTTAAGTATCACCTCCGCTTAAAAAGATGCAATCTAATCCTGTTTACATGAAATAAGCCTGCTCCCGAGCAGGTTTGATCTTACGGACCTGTTGCTATGACAGCAAGTCCAGGATGAGCGTCGAAGAACCGAACAATCCAAGATCATATGCCAAATCGCCATCAGTCATATCCAGCTAAGTGAGTTAGCGACGTACGAAGAATATGCCCCTGGATAGGTACTCTTTTGGGGTGTACAATGCTTTTAATGAAACAAGTCTGGAAAATCATTAAGTTTGTCAAAAGGGGTGGAGTCTCTTTAATTTCCTGCTCTTGAAAAAGGCACATCAGAAAACCAATAAGTATTCTGGAGGTTTCAAAGTTTTTCAGCAATGGAGCTGGTGGTTTTCAGTTGTGTTGGATTGTTGCTGTTTACAGCAACTGATTTGTGTTTGGCATAGTGGTCAGGTTTTCAACGAGGCCAGGATCCAGTAAGATTCCAGCAACAAAAGCCACCAGTTTTAGCTCCTCAGCAAGCTGTCCAAGATCCACAGGCATCAGCATCTTTTAGGCCTACAATGAGCTCTGTTGGGGCTGATCCATAGAAGCTTCTTCAAGAGCTTGGGAATACCAAACAACTAATGTAGGGTCTCACCGTGCCTCTGACATGGTGTTTTCCAGTAATGCCAGAAGGATCCCAACAGCCAGATGTGCCTTTTGAGCTGAGTGTATCTATGTATCTATCTATCTATGCGTGTAGCTATTGCGAGTGTTGCAGCACAATGTGGAGAGAACTTTGTGCATGTTGAGGTTAAGAAGGATTTCTTTGGTACTGGTCAGCTGGTGAATCCTTCATTCCTCACTTTAGGAGGCTGTACAGCCGTAGGTGAAGATCCAGAAGCTCAAGTCTTTATCTTTGAGTATGAGCTTGAGAAATGTGGCAGCTCTCTAAGAGTAAGTGGCTGCTAATGGGTCAACTGTAGAAAATGTGTAAAAGCCAGGTCTGTCCAATAACCTGTCAATTGTGCTGCTTTCAGATGATGACTGATGAACTTCTGTACACCTTTACCCTCCTCTACACCTGAGGCTTTAGTGGGAACTCCTATTGTAAGGGCTAATGCAGCAGCTGTTGGAATTGAGTGTCATTATTCAAGGTAAAAAAGAAAATATGAAGCTTGTCAAAACAATTTTGCCAAGAGTTTCTTTCTTAATCTTGTTTTACTACTTAGCACCCTTGTAGAAACAGACCTGTACTATTCCACATACAGTCTTAAAATCAGATGGCTGGCAAAACCTCTCAGCATGTGTAATGAAAGCTCCCACCTCAGCACTGATTGCCAAAAAAAGTGACAGCAGCAACATTTCATAGCAATACCAGTTTAAGGTAAATGCCTTCAAAAAGTTGCACTATGAGGCTAATTATTTGTTACAATTGTGCCATGCATATTTTTGTAAATGCATTCCAGCCCAACTTCATTGGAAGTTTTCATGCATAATTTCCACAACGTGTAATTCAGTATGTATCTTTACTGCTAACACAATTTTCTAACGCATTACTGTTAAAAGTATCTTTCCCCAGTGCTATAAATATAGGACCCTTGGCCATTTACAAATGTCAGTGCTGCTTTTCAGTCATCACTCATACTTTTTTTTTCAATACAGGATGATCCTTTAGTATATGAGGATGGGTGGCAAGGCAACTCTACAGTATCATGAGAAACAGCTACATTATTACTTATTAACATTATTATTCAAACATCCTACAATTATCTGTGTGAGTGCCCTATTAAAATGTTGGCCTGTTTCTCATAGACCAATCGAACTTTGTCTAACATTTGTTGGCCACCTTCACTTGGGAAAATCTAATTCCAGATCATGCCTTTTGATAACACCATCAACATTAAATAACACCACCCCCATTAAACACTGAACTAGAATAGAAATTAATTTCATTGTGAATTGCTGTTTTGCAAGGTAAAAGATACGAGTGTGTTCATGGCTCTAATTTTCTTACTACTGGAATTAGACAGAAAGTCATGGTGCTGCTGAAAGATCAGATATTGTATGTTGGTGTGTAGGTGATGGGGGGCAGTGGCTTATAAGCCTCTGGGAAATCAGGATAGGATCAGATTAAAAGACTTGGGCTAGGTAACACTTACTGTCTCACTGGTCTTGCATAGCCAGACCTAACACGATAGTCTTTGTGAGTGGTTGTGCAAAAAAAAGTATTGTGTGTTGTGTGTGGACTTAAGCCCAGTTCACACCGCCAACATTACGCAGAAACAAAACCTGATGATCCCATTCAATTTAAATTGAGAGCTAGCAACAAAATTGAGAAATGTTTAACTTTACGCAAATGAAAAGCAACTTTTGGGAGCTACAACAAATGGAGGTGAAGACTGTGTCAGTGAAGCTCCCACATCACAATGTCACGTTACGCTTGAGTGCAGGCAAGACAGGACAGATAATTTATGGAATATTTTTACTTTTCTACATGATTTTTCTGCAAACACATACACCAATATAATAAAATGATGCGTGAAAACTCTTGCAGTCACAATGAGTTGGCTTCATTCATTGATACTTCTTGTTGATTGTATGATATAATGAGCAGTTTAGCACTGACACACATCATATTATAGAGTTCCCTCTGCATAATGTTCTGTTAAATGCATTAGCACTGCTGTAGTTTTTATAGCAACAATGTCCAAATAGCAGAATGTTACTTTTTTTAGTGACAAGAAAAAAAACAATCCTGAACAAATTACAATATCTTAGTTTATATTACACATTGCAATATTAGACATTTTTATCAACCTATGATCACATTTTCTGAAGATATGTCCTGACGTGCAGTCTACCATTAACATTAGAGCCACAACATGAGCGACTTCACAGTATGGAGACTAGAAACATGCAGCGTTGAAATAGCTGGAGGTGTAAATTTTATCTTCTGCACTACTGGTATGTGTTAAAGGGACTATACAAATAAACTTGATTTGACTTACTATGCCTAACAAGCAAAAACTGTATTAAAATTGAATGTGAGGAGAGATAAAAAACCCATGAGATAAGAAACTTCTGTTGAACACACAGTGTAAGCAGGAGCCAGTTGCATAAACATAGCCATTATGTAAAGACTGTGTCTTTAGAACTAGTATGACCAACAGCAGTTATTTAGGGGTTACACTGAAGGGCTTTCCCAAAGTGTCGTAATCATGACACAGTGTTAGGGGTAATCAGTCTTACTTTTTGGTATAGATCCATTTACGTGTTTATGTAACTGACTTAAAAAGTTATAAACATTCTTAAAGAAAAAAGATGAGTAACTTGTAAGACTAGTCTTCCCAAAGAAGCCTACAAGCTGATCTTATAAAAAAGTATAAATATTTTATGTATTATATTTTATATATTTGTATTATTTGATTAATATGAAAACATGATTTTAATAAAAAGTAAGCATAAAGGCAACAGGGTGATTGTCACACTGACTGACAAAGCCACTGTGCCTATACAAGTGCAGACTCAACAAAAGTGGGCCTCGAGGGCACACAGCAGCTATACTCTTTTGAAAACAAATGTCAGTTTACAGTTATGTGAAATTTGCGTGCATGTATCCATGAAATACACAAGACTGCACATCAAGTACACAATTTGGAACAAGGTCTGTCTGCATAATTTGAGATCAGACTGTAATCTCTTTCCTCCTTCTAAGGGGCAACGTAACAGTTTGATCCAGAAACCGTTTGGCACCATCTTGGTCTCTGTATCCATCTCTCTCTCTCTCTCTCTCTCTCTCTCTGTCTGTGTCCTTTTAAATAGTTTGGACCACAGATATTGGACATGACATGACCATCTGCTTGGATACATTTTCCAGTGTCATGATAGACTTTTGGGAAAGAGGTGGATAACATATTGGAATATGAACAAGTCAAGCTAGTTCTCTCTCCTTTTTCTCTGCCATATTCTTCTTTTGTGTTACGCATTTTTTATAATTTCACCAATTCTTGTGTGGGCAAATTCACTAAACAGTTGTGCCACGTTTGTGCAGAGTATTTCACTGCAAAAACCTGTGTATTATTCCAGCCTGTTTATCCACAGGTATTCAGATATAACATTTACAGAAAAAACAAACAACAACAACAACAACAAAAAAAAAAAACACATACTTTTCCTTTAAATCATAAATTTACCTTTCGAATGGGAACTTGCACTGCATCCTAGGATGCTAATGGAGAATGCCTTCAGCATGCCGGTATCTGAAGCACATGTCCAAACACAACAATGACATTGGCTGGCGACAGCCCTTGATGTCACTACTGGTGCAACCAAGTATAAATAGGGAGCCTGTAGTACACATCATCCTCTTTCTTGTCTTCAGGAGCGGTTTGTTTGTTGTGATTTGTTAAGGCAGTATAGCACGTAAATATTTCAGGAATTGTGTTCATCCGCTATCTGACACCTGATGACTGCTGGAAATTCAGAAGCGAAGACCAGGAGACTTGGTTGTATCTTCAGCAGGAATCTTTATTGAGAATATGTGTTGTTGGTAGCTGCAGTCATCAAGTCCAACTAACCCTGCTGAAAAATCCAGCTAAAACCAGCCTAAGCTGGTCAGGCTGGTTTTAGTTGGTCTCCCAGCATGGTCATAGCTGGCTTTAGAGGAGTTTTGGTTTGCTAAGAGGTTGGGAGACCAGCTTAAACCAGCTGAACACCACCTAACCCAGGCTGGGAGACCAGCTAAAAACCTTGCTACAAACTTGATTCTTAACAGAATCAAAATCAAAACTCAACCAATATTGTTGTGAACTAAGACAACCCGTATTGTTGTTATTTTGAGTAAATCGTCTCCGGTTACGTATGTAACCATGGTTCCCTGAGAACAGGGAACGAGACTCTGCATTTGCCAGAATGCATTGGGGAACCGTCACGTGACCCAGGTGTCGAAAGCACTATTCAACAACTCCAATTCCTATTGGCCGGCAACAGCCTATGACGTCATACGGCACGACCCGGAAGTATAAAGGGGGCACCTGGAGAGACAGTCTCCATCTTATAGCCTTGAGGGACTGTTCTGAAGGCAGGCAACCTGAATCATGGCAAGGAAACGCAGAGTCTCGTTCCCTGTTCTCAGGGAACCATGGTTACATACGTAACCTGAGACGTTCCCTTTCGAAAGGGAACTCCACTCTGCGTTTGCCAGAACGCACTGGGGAACGATATACCCACGCCGCCATGCTGGAGGGGAGTGCCTGCCAAAAATATGGCTCAGGCAAAGGCCTCAAAGCAGTTCTCAAACTGCCCAGCAACTCCCCCTCGGGTCACACCAGGCTGTCAGTGACAGCATTCCCTTTGGCCAACAGCCCAAGCTGAACTTCCCAAAGGCTTCTATCTTTCTCTTTTAACAAATAGAGCCTAGAGAAAACGCTAAGGCGTCTAGAACCCAATTTTCTTGTAAGAAAAGTGGTCCCTTTAAGGGAATGTGGCCAAGGAACCAAAGGGAACCTCGGCCAGTCACTCTCGAGGGGAGCGGGGTCACCCTCATTGCCACCAGGGAGGCCGACCTGGTCTTCTCGGGGAACAGACTTAGTTCAGGCCAACCCTGTCTGAATACAGAGCCTCTAAAACACATTCTTCAGGAAGATAGTAGGTAAGAGTGACTGCAGAAAGGCAGAAACCAGCTCGGACCCACGCGTAGAGATGGGCATCCTGGAGAGCAGAACTCAGCTGAGTGCTATGAACCCTCATATCGAGGGGAGATAATCCGTTCAACCTAGGATCTACCCAGTGCTTAATTAACGCACTGAGGAGGCTGTGCGCTGAAAACCCTGAAAAGGGGAGCACAAACCAGCCTGGGGCTGACTCCTAAGACGGGGCTTGATCAAGGCCTAACCATCATAATCAGCTTAGGGAGCTAAGCACTATTACAAACCCAACCCCAAGGGGGAAGTGCAGAGCTCACCTAACAGGTAGACTATGCCAAGAGTACATACTCATGGAGGCCCGAGAGGGGCTTACAACATGACAACAGTTTTTTATATATATATATATAAAAACAGAAGTAAACCTCAGAAAGTGGCCTGTTTTTGGTAAAGCCATTCTGAACATCTGTCTAAGCTTGCGGCAGACAGACAACTTCCATGGCAGCAATAGAAAGCTGCACAGTGCTCTTATGATAATCCACCCAACACAATCCAACAAGCAGTGTACTCAGTAAAAGCACCTTTTACTCTTTAAGCAAGAGGAGTACAGCATACGGCAACACATATTAAGGAAGGCCTGGAAGGCCTATAACCTCAAAAGACACGTGGCGTCAACTCGTGGCAGTGTTTAGGTCCCAAGCCTGGTAAACAACCCACAAAAGAGGGGGTTGAATCTACCACTTGGGCCCCTGGCCAATGAAGTGTATAGAAAATAGTTCTCAGAGAGAAATACACCTAAACAAACACAAGTGTATCCAAAAAGGTGGCCCGTAGGCTTAGCATCCTTCAGGACACATGGCGTAAGTCTCGTGGCCATTTCCAGGAGCACAAGATCCAACCTAAACTCTAGGTGGCTCTTAGCTCAACTAGAATCATCGACTCAAAGAGGCAACAATAGGTTAAACCAAACCTCAGTAAGGTTTCACTACTGACATCTCATCCTGAGCCGCACAGAAAAAACACAATCTGTGCCAACATGTAAACTAAAAAGGAGGCCTGAAGGGGCCTTGTCTAGGCTACACTTTCCAAACAGGCAAAGTACCCTAAGTTCTTTGACTAAAGGGAACCAACACAACCAACATGGTCTAAGAGAGGCTAATTAAGCCTACCACCTCAAATAAACATGCTGCAGGGCCTGAAGCAGTGTTAAAAAACAAAACAGTATGTGAGCAACTAATATCCATTAAACAGCCAATACAACACTATTGCTAACTAGAAGGAGGCTGAACAATCTAGCCTACAATCACCATATATGCAATATAGCTGATAAACAGATAACTGAAAGGGAGCTGACAGATACACACTTTATTCAGAACGTGATCTAGCTACCCTGAGTATGCAATCCAACAGGTGATGCACTCAGTGACATCAAAAACTCTCCTAGCTGGGGCTTAAAGGGGTCACCAAACACTTAGAGGCCATGCTTTTCTCAAAAAAGGCCTACTATACATAAGCAGGTGCTAACCTGTGGCAGCATATTAAGCTCACATACAAATGTAGGGCAAACGTCTAGAACTTCAAAGGAAACTTTGATATGCATGCTTTAAGAAAAGGAGAAAAATATATTCCTACCACAGATTCTCAAATCTGCTCCAAGCCTAGAGGACGGAGCTAACTGCATCGTCAACTCAAACTTGAAAGAAATCAAGTAGCTCGGAAGAGAACATTTTTCTCACAGCATGAAAGTTCTAGAGAGTGGGGCCTAGCAAACATAAATTGCCAACTCTATCTGCTCAAAGATAAGGGCCTACCACCTGAGAAAACAGCATCAGGTTTTTAACAAAACAGTCTACAACCTAGCTGTTAAACTCATGATTGCACCTACATAAGCAAGGGGACAATTTGGGCAAACAGATACTGGCCACTCCCTCAGGAGGAGGCCAAAACTAAAATACATATGGGGATTTAACTTCACATACACCATACGCAAACTTAGTCCTAGCCTGGCCAGCAGATTACAGGCCTATCATAACAACAGGCGCTATAACAAGCCTGATCTCTACCTACTATTTTCAGAGAGAAAAATAGCAAAGATCAAGCTCAAATGCCGGGCAGCCTGCTAAGGCCGCCGCAAATAAACTGAAGTGATGAGTGCCAGCTCAAACTATACTGAAGATAGCCGAACGGCTGAACATACAGAGAAAAACTGAACAGCAGCCATTTTGTGGCTCGCTCAGTCAATCTCAACACTCCAGTTCTGCCCAAAGAACCCCTATTGCATTTACTGTTACACATTCAGGAAATGATACAGGAATAAAAACAAGGTCAAAATTTTAATAATTTCAAATCAGACCCTGTCTTACCTTCCCATGGCTCGCAGACCATAGATTCCGTCTTCATTCCTTACCAAAGGGGAAGAACGATATCCCTGGTTCTGTAAACCTACCGAACCTTTTTACTATCAAGCCAGAAGGTGGGCCTTCAGAAAAAATTTCATCATAGGCCGGCCACCGGCCTGACTGTTCAAAGGTGTTAATCCTGAACATGCACAGTTAAAAACGTATCCCGGGAGGACAAAGAGAAGGGGTGAAGGAAATTTTTTAATGAAAATTCCCCTCACCAAGAGAGGGGATCAATCAGTGGCGCTGATCGCGCCGGCGATCGATTACCTCTCTTAGATCACCTCTCCTCCTCTTTGCATCCCGCCGCTTCTGCGACTTACTCCGTGGTGTAGGAGGCGCTCGAGCGGCAAACACTGGATCTCTGGCCCTGCCTCTGAGCCTCGGCTCGAGGCGGGCCAGAGCCTCCCGGCTGTCTGGGCCCAGAATCGGACCTGAGTGGAATGCATTTCTTAAATGCCGCTGAGCGCGCCCTTGCTTCCCTGAACTTTTCGACTACCGCCTCAACGGAGCCGCCGAAAAGCTCAGATGGCGAGACCGGGGCATCGAGGAGAGAGCCCTTCTCTTTCTCCGCGATGTCTGCCATGTTCAACCACAGATGCCTCTCCATGGCCACCATAGCCACCATCGATCTACCAATTGAGCCGGCCGTCTGCTTGGTGGCCCGGAGAGCGAGATCTGTGGTCTGGCGCAACTCAGCCACCGCTTCAGGGGACAAACCTTGCCCCTGATCCAGGTCCTTCAGCAGGTCAGCCTGTTATGCTTGTAACACCGCCATAGTGTGTAAAGCAGCACCAGCCTGGCCTGCAGCAGCATATGCTCTGCCGTTCAGACAAGGTGTCATTTTAAGGGGTCTGGATGACAGAACCGGAGCTTTAAGTGTCGGTGCGCTGCCAGTGGCGAGATAGTTCGCAAACATCTCGTCAATGGGAGGCATCGACACATACCCGTACTGGCCCAATCCCTCCACATCAGCGAAATTACCCCGCTGATGCAGATGAATTCTGGCCGAATACGGGTTCTTCCATGCCTTCTTAACCTCAGTATGCAGGTCCGGAAGGAATGGAAGGCTCACTGGAATTACGGGGTTGTGATCGGAAAGAAACCGTTCGTCCAGCCTGCCGCGAGCGGGCTCTTTCCTTACGCGCTCCCACGGCAGCTGCAGCCTGCCGGTGGCGCGTTCCACAACCTCCAGTAATTCGGCATATGCTGGACAAGGGGGCTTGGAAGAAAAAGAAGCAACCTCAGCCCCTTCTTCCTCTTCCATAGCCGCCTCCTGCTCTCGGGGGCTCTCAGCCAGAAGAGCACTCGCTCCTGGATCCGATGATGTCAAGGAAAGGACATCATCGTCATCCAGGAGCTCATCCCCGCCAGCCGCCGCCTGAGGTTGAGAGACCGTAACACCTCTCTCAAACTTGGCGGCGAGCTCCACCTGTGAGCCCCATGAATGCAGCCGCCGCTTGGCCTCAGCGCGAGCGGGACCAGATCCACCGGGCACAGGTGTTGACGTCTCTCCCCTCGAGAAGAGAGCCAGGTGGGAACGGAGCGTTTTCATAGGAAAACGCTCACAACTCTCACAGCCAGCGTCCTTAAACGCTGCCTGTGCATGCTCTTCTCCCAGACAGATAACACATAGGGTGTGAGGATCCTCCGGAGTCAAAAACCTTGGGCAAGGATCTGCACACTTCCTAAAACGTTTGACTTTGTCCTCAGACATAGCTCAAAAGGGAATACTCACTTGGAGAAATATAGACAGTGCAGTGACACGAACAGTCCCGAAAGACGAAAAAGATGGAGACTGTCTCTCCAGGCGCCCCCTTTATACTTCCGGGTCGCGCCGTATGACGTCATAGGCTGTCGCCGGCCAATAGGAATTGGAGTTGTTGGATAGTGCTTTTGACACCTGGGTCATGTGACAGTTCCCCAATGCTTTCTAGCAAACGCAGAGTGAAGTTCCCTTTCGAAAGGGAAACATATAATACTCTGTATGTGTAGTAATGTATTCACTGTGTTTACAGCTGTATGTTCGTGCAGCCAACCGGCTGAGGGCAGCCATAATGCTGAAGTAGTGCTCAGTGAAAATGAGTTTGACACCCCTGATGGGATGTGTCATGGACTATGCTCCATTCAGCTTAAACACTCCCAAAAAACTCCAGGACAAAGATGATTAATTTCCATAAAGTTTAATGAGAATATTGTAAAACTGTAATACAATACAAATCAGATATATATTAATATTAAATCCAAATACAAAGTGACACAGAAAACAGCACGGATTATCTACACAGCGGTGATCTATAGAGAATACGAATCTGACGTCACGCCGCATTGAGTTCTGGGTAACTTCTTTGTTTATCCGCCATCCGCCACCTTTCCATTAGTGAGTTTAGTGCAGTAATTTGTTTTCTGTCATGATTGTGAAAAATGTCACCATTATATGTCATTAATGCTGCATTGATAATTGTGATAGTAACTCAGATCATCGTTCTGAGAGAAAACAAGAAGAAGTGAAAAACAAGAAGAAGTGAAAAACATTTTTTCGCCTTTTCTACATGTAAAAACACCAAGGGAAGCAGGTCGAGGAGATGACGAGAAGACGCCGGATGGCAAATCTATTCATAATTGCACTGATTAAACCCACTGCTTATCACTCAATAAAAGAATCTCATTACTAAGTGTTTTTGAATGTTTTGATTTCGTTTGGTTTAATAATTAACATTACCTTTGCAAGTCTGACTCTCACTGTGCTCGTGAATAAGCAGAACTTGACGGGGACATTCGAATGCTTAACAAGAAAAACGCTTCATGTGACAAACAAACAGTTCTGTACAAATTTATTAAAGCATACTGTGTGGAGATACGCATAATATGAACGTAACACGTTTATATCTTAAACGGTTTCCTCTCATGTCCTCTCAAGAAAACGCTTAATGCACTTAGACTGATACTAAAGATACCAAATTCTATTTACAAATAAAGCACATGCAGAAAAACGGATGAGACCAAAATATAAACTTTCAGTATCACTTAAAATGTAAGCATTTTATACATTTTCTTCATAACAGTTTTATAAAGGTAGGAAATTGCTTAGTGTGGTTGTCATTTGTTATAATAAATATAAAAATACAGTGTGTTCGTGTCCGTCTGTCCACTGAATTTGACCCATAATCTCTGATTCTCCTCATCTGTAATCATGGAAAAGGGGAATTACAATGACAAGTTGTAGGCCTACTCAATATGCTCGTTTAAGCACCATTTAAATGTTTCCAACAAATAAATGATCAACTTTTTTCAGTGTGTTGATCACATAGATTTACTTGGATATTCATACGATGGGTGAAGCAGCGGTGAGCGTCCAGCGTGCGACACGGTAAACAGATCAACATTGTAAACGAAATTCTACAAAACTTAAGTGAAAAAAATAAATAAATAAAATGATCATCGCTGGTATTACGTCACTATAGTTACAAAGATAAACGGATCACGCTGTACTGCTGAAACAAAATAAAAATACTTTTTTTTTCTCAAGCGGCATGACATTCCCCGCTTGGGGTCTTTAAAGAGCCCACACTAATTAACGGAATCAGTATTTGGAGAAAAAAGCAAAACCACTTCTGTGACAGGCTGAGAAAAGGTCTTTCTGGTTCCATCCTTGGCAATTTCCACATGAACTTTCCAAACTAATACATTTTCTCCTGGAAAGGTTTTTGTGATGATGCCTTTAGGCCATTGATTTCTCTTAGCTTGATTGTCTTTCAAGAGAACCATGTCTCCTTCTTGGAGATTCGGCCTCTTTCTTTGCCATTTGTGCCGAAGCTGTAATGTTTGGAGGTATTCATGTTTCCACCTGTTCCAAAACATGTCTGCTAGGCCCTGAACTCGCATCCACTCTTCTCTAATGAGATGCGCTTCCTCAAAGCTTCCTAATGGAGGAGGAGGGTGCTCAGTTTCTCACTTTATGTAATTCATTAGAAACCAAGGAGAAGTTCCTTCTTTTCCTTCTCACTTCATTATCTGTAATGAGCTGAGACTGCCACACCCCCCACGCCGTTCACATGGCAAATAGTTTGTATGTATCGCACATGCCCCTCGGTCAATGCCATGAAAACATCAGTTCCCTTTCAGTCGGTCACGTTCAACGTACGCAAGTAGTGACCGACAAATTGGGGATATCGCTAGAGAGCCCTATCAGCTTCGAGTGAACTAAAACAAGCCAATGGAATTGGCGTGCGATATTTGCATAATGCGCACCGCCTCCGACAGGTGTATATAAATAGGAAGCAGATGCAATCGCACTCTGTCTTTCGCTTCGGAGCCAAACATTGGTGTCCTGCTTCAGACTTCACTAAAGTGAAACTAAAAGAAACTGAGATTCAGTGTCTTTTTTGTGTTGGCGTCAAGGCACAACAGCAAGGTCGCGAGCTTCCCGAGGAGCCTGAGCTTAAAGCTCTCAACTGCTGTTTTCACAGCAAAAGTGAATTTCCCATTTATAATGCAGTTTGTTGCGATTTGGGCCGGTTCCTCTTGGTGTGTTCGGGGAGTGGTGTACCCGAACACATCGCATCACTCCCTGTGTGCTTCAGCACGACAGAGCTGACTCTTCCCTTTCTAAAAGAGCTTCACAGACGAACCCTGACAGTATGTCATTTCGTCTGTGCGTTACTGGGTGCGGTCGTTCCCTGGTCCCAGCTGATGGGCACAATCGCTGCATCACGTGTTTGGGCATTCAGCATGCTGAAGCAGCTTTTGTGGATGGTTCATGTTCCCACTGCGGGAATATGACTATCACAGTGCTGAGATTGAGACTCTCCTTCCTGAAATCTCAGGGAGCGGGGATCCCCTCCCCTATGCCCCGTTCGGCCATTTTTTCTGGCTCCGATCGGAATGACGGTTCGGCGGTGCATAGGCAGGGTGATCTGAGGATCACGGTTAGGGCTTCCCCGCCGAGCACCGTTCCTCGGGCCCCTGCCGCCTCATCAGCACTGCAACCCATTGTGCTGCCATCGGTTTCTGCTGGGCTCTCTACGGACTGTCCAGCTGTTTCCTTTGGTGCACCTGCTGCGGATCAGATGTCGATCTCAGCATCGGAAGGTGAGCAGGAGTCCTCGGGAGATGAGGATTCGGCTCTGCTACCTCCCTCTGGGACTGTAGCGCCGCCCGAGTCTGATCCCGAGTTGACGGCTGTGCTTTCCCGGGCAGTCGAGAGCGTCGGGCTCGTGTGGAACCCTCCACCCTGTCCCGGCCCTTCACGGCTGGATGATTGGTACCTCGGAGCGGGTCGCGCTGGTCAAACCCAGCGTCCCGCTCCGATGCCTTTCTTCCCGGAGGTGCACGATGAGGTGACCAGATTTTGGCGAACGCCGTATAGCACTCGTGCCAGGTCTGGACCCTCATCCGCCTTCACCTCCCTGGACGGCGGAGAGGCTAAGGGATACGATCGGATTCCCCCAGTCGAGCGGTCTGTTGCAATGCAGCTGTGTCCAACGGCCACCGGCTGGCGCGGTGAACCGCGTCTCCCGTCCCGGTCCTGTAAATTCTCGTCAGGACTGACAGAGAAAGCTTACAGAGCCTGTGGACAAGCTGCCTCCGCCCTGCATGCCATGGCCCTTTTGCAGGTTTACCAGGCAAAAGCGCTATCGGAAATGCCCCAGGGTGGGCTTGACCAACAGTTGCTTGGGGAGCTGTGTGCTGCCACCGACCTCGCCCTCCGTGCGACGAAGGTGACAGCGCGTTCTGTTGGTCATGCGATGTCTACGTTAGTACTCCAGAAGCGCCACCTCTGGCTGACCCTGGCGGACATGAGGGAAACCGACAAACATCGGTTCCTGGACTCCCCCGTGTCCCCGGTCGGCCTTTTCGGCGACGCGGTGGAGAGCTTCGCCCAACAGTTCTCCGCCGCACAGAAGCAGGCTGAGGCCATCAAACACGTCATGCCCCGGCGGTCCGCTGCTGCCTCCACCCTGCCGCCGTCGGCTCATGCTCAGCCCACTCGTCGCCGAAGGTGCCCGTCCGCATCATCCTCTGCCTCTGCTAAGCCGGCAAAGCAGCAGCCTACACCAGCCAAGCAGCAGAGTGCCGGTCGCGGACGTGGTGCCCAGCCCGTCTCAACCAAGCCAGGTGGTAAGCGGTCGAGGAAGTCTCGATCCTGAGACGGGCGACCTGGAGGGGAAGGGTCCTGCTCTTCGGGAGAGTTCCCATCATCTCTCCCATCCCCGGAGGAGGGCCGGGGGGAATTTGTGAGTATGTCTGTCCAGCTGCCGCCGCTGGCTCTCCGGAGACCAGCGGTACCCACTTCCTCACAAAAAGAGCAGTTTCCCCAACCTCCAGGTCACAAGAGGGCGCACCTGTCAGTGTGCGAGGCTCCGCCTTGCCGCTTGCATCCCCCTCTCACTTCGCCAGCAGGTGGCAGTGTGATGGTGCAGGCAGTGTGATGGTGCAGGCCGCGCCCTGTGCGCCGTCTCCCATATGCACTGCTGCCTCGCAGAGTCTGACCACACTCCGGGCCGCTCCCATGCCGTCCGAGTCGGGTCCCCGTACTCTGCCTCGCTGCCCCACCCCCGGTGCGTCTGTGGTGCTTTTGGTCCCGTTGGCTCGGTGTCTGGAAGCGTGGACTGCGCTTTCCAGCCCGTCCCGCTGGCTCATTCGCACCATCAGACTCGGCTATGCGATTCAGTTCGCCCGGCGTCCCCCAGTTTTCAGGGGTGTCCACTTCACTCAGGTGTCGTTGGACAATGCACCTGTTCTCTGGGCGGAGATTGCTGTCCTCCTGGAGAAGGATGCAATCGAGCCGGTCCCTCCAGCCGAGATGAGGTCGGGGTTTTACAGCCCCTACTTCATTGTACCGAAAAAGGGCGGTGGGCTACAGCCGATCCTGGATCTGCGCGTCCTGAACCGATACCTTCACAAGTTGCCATTCAAGATGCTCACGGAGAAGCGCATTTTCGAATGCGTCCGTCCCCAGGATTGGTTTGCAGCGATCGACCTGAAAGACACGTACTTTCATGTATCGATTTTGCCTCGCCACAGACCCTTCCTACGGTTTGCGTTCGAGGGTCGAGCATATCAGTACAAAGTCCTACCCTTCGGGCTGGCCCCGCGTCCCGACCTGTAGAACCTCCACGTGTGGTCCCTGGACAGGATGCGGAGGTTCTGAGTGATCTCCCGCAAGCGGTCGTAGACACCATCACTTCTGCTAGAGCTCCTTCCACGAGGAGCCTCTACACGCTGAAGTGGAACCTATTCGTTGAATGGTGCTCCTCTCGCCGAGAGGAACCCCGATCATGCTCGGTCAGATCCGTGCTTTCCTTCCTGCAAGAGGGCTTGGAGCGAAGGCTGTCTCCATCCACCCACAAGGTGTATGTTGCCGCTATCGCTGCACATCACCATGCAGTTGAGGGTAAGTCCCTGGGGAAACACGATCTGATGGTCAGGTTCCTGAGGGGGGCGAGGAGACTGAATCCTTCTCGCCCTTCCTCCATACCCTCTTGGGATCTGACCCTGGTTCTTACATCTCTCCGGGGTCATCCCTTCGAGCCTCTGCAGTCAGTCGAGTTAAAAGTACTGTCTCTCAAGACCGTCCTCCAGGTTGCATTGGCTTCGCTTAAGAGGGTAGGGGATCTGCACGCATTTTCGGTCGACGAATCGTGCATAGAGTTCGGGCCCGGTGACTCTCACGTCATCCTGAGACCCCGGCCCGGATATGTGCCCAAGGTTCCTACCACTCCCTTCCGAGATCAGGTAGTGAACCTGCAAGCGCTGCCCTCGGAGGAGGCAGACCCAGCCCTAGCTTTGCTCTGTCCCGTCCGCGCTCTGCGTGTGTCCGTGGACAGAATGCGAAGCTTCAGGACCTCAGATCAGCTCTTCTTCTGTTACGGAGGCCAGCAGAAGGGAAAGGCTGTCTCCAAGCAGAGGATGGCCCACTGGATAGTGGATGCCATCGCCTTGGCGTACGAATCCCAAGGCGTGCCTTGTCCGCGTGGGTTGAGAGCCCACTCCACCAGAGGAGTGGCCTCTTCCTGGGCGTTGGCTCATGGCACCTCGCTGACAGATATCTGTAGAGCTGCGGGCTGAGCAACACCTAACACGTTCGCTAGATTCTATAGCCTACGTGTAGAGCCGGTATCTTCCCGTGTACTCGCTTCCACTAGCCGGTAGACGCGTTGAACCCGCTCTAAGTGTCGGCTTGCAATGCCATTCCCGCCCCCTGGGCCGGATACGTGCATCTATTGACTCCAGTCGTGTTCCCCGCTTGGCGAACCCTGTCGAGTTCCTCCGCCTCCCCCTTCGGCTCGGACATTGCGGAGTGTCTGATGCCAGGCCAACATCCGTCCCTGACGTTGTCTGTTGGCTGGGTTCCATATGTCGTGACTCCTCTACGTGAGCGGTCCCATATGTGTAATTGTCCACGGTTTAAAACTCCCTACGGCGAGTCTGTGTCTTTCCCTTAGCAGAGCCAGCTCTGCTGTCACCTGTCAGATGTGTCTCCCCCTACCCAGGTGGAGCCATCCCAGGGACTCCATATGTGTACTGCCCCACGGGCCAATCCATATGTGTTTTCTCCACGTAAATTCCTCCCTCATTGGGTAGGTAGTGGCCTCCGCAGCGTCCCCTATGGGTTCGCTTCCCCAGTGTAGTTTAGTTTACTTAGTGGGTATTCGGTAAGACAGCAGTAAACTCTCTCGGCGTAAGCTCGCCCCCTTCACCGTCCCAGTTGGTGCGACGGATGGCCAGGGCTTGCGCTGGGCACTGGAAGGGGTTTCGTAACTGTGGCGCTTTAGTTGGGATCCCAATTCGTCGGTCACTACTGACGTACGTCGAACGTGACCGACTGAAAGGCAACGTCTCGGTTACGTATGTAACCCTCGTTCCCTGAAGGAGGGAACGGAGACGTACGTCCCGTCGCCACAGTTTCTGTACCCTCGATGTTGTGCGGACACCAGTTGTCTCCTCAGCGAAAAACAGAGTGCGATTGCATTTGTTTCCTATTTATATACACCTGTCGGAGGCGGTGCGCATTATGCAAATATCGCACGCCAATTCCATTGGCTTGTTTTAGTTCACTCGAAGCTGATAGGGCTCTCTAGCAATATCCCCAATTCGCCGGTCACTACTGACGTACGTCTCTGTTCCCTCCTTCAGGGAACGAGGGTTACATACGTAACCGAGACGATTCACTGAATGTTCGTCACATTTTGAGGATGGCACGCTACTCCGGTAAATAGGCCCTTCAGATGATTCTGGACAGCGAGGAAGAATTCACCTTTTTCTCTGACGAAGATTGAGATGACGAACGGTTGCATTTCGAACAGCGAATTGACCACTGACGAGGATATATAGTTCGGGATAATTCGTTTAGTGTTATATAATTCTTTTTCTGAAAATATAAAACTCGTATGCATTTTCATACTATATTTTTCCTAGTTTGGGCTTGCTTTTTGTCAGCTTACGGGAAATATTGCTTTACAAGGTCCCTTACAAATATCTAAACGTATTTGTAATATATTTCGTTCAGTTTTGGTTAGCTTATGACACTGCAGCTAAAATACTGACTTGTGCCTAATGTAGCTTGTTTGCGAATATCTGCTTAGGTAATATAATGTGATTCAGAGCAAATATATTTTAGCTTATGGTAAAATGTGATACTGTGTAGACTTTATATTTTTATATATAAATGTTCGATTTGGGTTAGCCTATGACACTGCTGATCATGCTAAAATAGGGCCTTATGCCTAATGTACAGATGTTTGTGAATACAGGTGTAAATGTTTGAAATGTACTAAATACGTGCGGTCTATTTGCCCCATCAACAGATAGGTACTCGCGGCCTACAGCCAATGTCTGTCCTATGGCCATTGTCAGCAGATATACATTGTGCATCCATACCCACTAATTGCCCATCCGTTTACTTTGGACAATGTATGTATGTAGTGCACATACGTAATATTTTACAGATGTAATTGTGTTTACATTGTCATAATACAAAAGTATTTGTGCTTTGTGTTATCAGCATGAGTAACTGCACAGATGTAATATTTTACAGATGTAACTGTAAACATCATCTCAATTCAAAATGTATATGTACCTGTATGGCATTACAAAAACTGTTGTCTTTGTTGTGCATGATGATAATATAAAACACATGAATTTTCAGACTATATTTTAGCTAGTTTTGGCTAGCTTATGGGAAATATTGCCTTACAATGTCACTTACAAATGTTTGTGTATATATGCTCAAATGTAAACGTTTGTAATGTGATACTCTCTAAACATATTTGTGATATATTTCACTCAGTTTTGAAATAATGATAATAATGAGATGATAATAACAGTTTCTTTGATTGTGTTTTCAGTATGCTCATGCTTTTTTTTATTTTCTTTTACAGATGCAACAATGAAAATTTCCAAGCACCTGTTCGGAAGAGAGCCAAGGCAAACAAGCAGGCAAGCAACAGGCAGTCCACTCTGTCATGGAAGACTGATGTTGACATGTTTCCACAGACTCTGCGATTCCTGCCTGCACGTGAAACTTGACCACAACTGACCTCTGCTGTGTCACATGTGTCACACAGTGGCGCATCACAGAAAGCAGCACCAAAACGGACCAGTAGTGACCATGTACCAGTTCCAGGAGATGAGCTGACCTACGATGGCAGGAATGTTGCGATGGTTGGTCGTTGGAGCTGTGTGCACTGCAAAGCAGTGCATGGTAAAAGCAATTTATACCATGGAAATGCCAGGCATGCAATGTTCAGTTATGTCTTCAGTTGACGTTGTTTGTTTTGTCTTTAATTTGTATTTTCATTTGTAAACTTATTTGTCTATTTGAGTATTGCAAGTTTTCTTGGTTTTGTTTATATTTGTTTAGTACATTGATTTTGACTGTTTGTTTATTTGTTTATTTATGTTGGTTTGGTTTGTCTTCTAAAGTGATTTTCCCTTCTCGTTTTTTGTGTTTTGCAGGAGCTGAGTGTTCCTTGGGAGCGGGCTGGTGCTGGGTTGCACAGGCTTCACTTCAATACAGGTTGTCATTTATTGCTGTGTCACTATATCTGGCCATTATTTGCAGTGATTTTTGTGGATGTGATTCTGATTGGCGGGATTTCTTTTGTGCACCAAATGCCATGGTAAACACTGAAATCGTGTTACGTGATCAATTTGTTGAATACGTTAACGATAGTACTTTGAGACGGGAGCATAAACAGCTGGTCACCGACAACACCAAATTCCACTTTGTTAGAGGTGCGGAGCGAAGCTCTTCAATGGGAGCAGGAAGGGATGACGGGGGGGTGCGAGGGCCCGAAGTTTATCTGTCCCATTGGCACATGGAATTCAGTATGGTGTTCATGGAGATTCACGGGTGGGGGCTCGTAGTTCGCCTCAAACATCTGAATTGGGTGAGTTGAGAGAAATGCTGAAAGTACAGCAAGAGCAGTTAAATCGCCTCATGCAAAGTTTGCCCGATTGCAAGGTCCAGAAATGCGTAGTCGAGTCCCTCGTAATGGGTCTATAATTTGTAGGCGGTGTCAAAGGCCAGGGGTCTCATTTATAAAACTGTGCGTAGGATCCCTACTAAAAGTGTACATACGCGCAAAAGCTAGATTCTGCATACGCACAAAAAAAATCTGATTTATAAAACCATGCGTACGCCAGAACTTGCGCACAAATCCCTTTATAAATCCCAGTCAGCGGAAGATTGTGCGTACATGCATCTCCACCCTGTCTCCTCCCCGAAATCACCAT
Source organism: Megalobrama amblycephala (assembly GCF_018812025.1). Lineage (NCBI taxonomy): Eukaryota > Metazoa > Chordata > Actinopteri > Cypriniformes > Xenocyprididae > Megalobrama > Megalobrama amblycephala. The sequence goes on along the minus strand of NW_025953466.1, from coordinate 30,504 downwards.
ATATGGAGCTTACGACACCTAGTTTTACTATGCATAACCTCATCTGCATATCATTTCCATACACGTTCCCAACCACTTGACACCATGGTTAACACCGTCAAAGGTACAAGACATTGGAAAATATTAGATATGGACTATAAATGCCATTTGTGCCACACATTATATTGATAAAGATCATCCAGTATCCTCTTTATGTTTTAGAATAAATATATCAAAATATCCATAAAAACAAAATTGTATAAAATACTTCAGATAAAGGTTTTAGAATAGAGTTGATTCATTCATTTCCACTGGCCAAATAGTATTTGAATAGTTTTAAACAATTCAAATCAAATTTATGCAGTTTTGCTGATGAGGTGAACATATCTTTTAGGAAGTTTATAGGCTATTTTTAGTGGAAACAGATTGGCCTACTTATTTATTGCAGTGTAAATACAATTGTCTGACTCGGCGCGTCACTGACAAAGGATTTTAGAAAGAAAACATGCAAATCTTACCGTTTTCCTCAAATTATATCCTTCAAATGGTAATTGTTTGAAGATCCTACACGACATCAACACCTCCTGCAGCTGTGGCTGTACAGTAAGATATCATTGGACCTATTCAAACTGGACAACGGACCGTTCGACCACCGAATCCAGCAGTGTCTTCCATAATATCGAAGTTAAGTGTGCATCACTGATCGTCAAAAAAAATATTTTGTCATAACATCTGCAGTTTAGTTTAAAGAGGAATTATTGTGCTCCCAGCGCTCCTCGCTGTCATAAAACAGCGTGTCACTGGAAAAGTGATCGAAAGTAGCACATCTACTATCTCAATTCATATCACTTTTGTCTCCAGAATGTGCGTACGCCCGGCTCAAAGTTTGCTTAAAGGTGCGCACATTTCAAATTGTGGGGTGCTTGTTGTCAAAGACCCTCCTGGTGGCTTGTGTGATCAGATTCCGGGGGTTCTCGGAATGGATGTTCTGAAACAATGCTACCAGGAGCTCTTTGGACAACATGGCCCCGCTCTTTTTGATTCGCCAGATGTGTCAAAAACTCTGCACTCTGTATCTCAGGCATTATAACATTGCTCTGATGTTAACACCGTAACTAGTGTAAGTCGCATTAATAGGGTTCGGGTTCGGGGCTGTAGGCCTTGTCGCATTCCAGGGGGCAGAGATGTATAGTAACGAAGTAGAACTACTTCACTACTGTACTTAAGTACCAAAAGGCGGTATCTGTACTTTACTAGAGTATTATTTTTTTCTCCTACTTCCACTTTTACTTCAGTACATATTTTCGATGAGTTTAATACTTTTACTCCGATATTTTTTTTATGTGCTGCATCGCTACTCGTTACAATTATAAAAACTGCCAGAACGGTAGATGGCAGGCTGCGGTGTTCACTTAACGTTAACTAGCTGGCTATCATAAAGGCTGTCACGCAGCGCATTGAATGGTATTTTTGACCCATCACTAATGTCAACTTTCTCTTATTTTATGACAGCCTACTGTTGCCAAAAATAAATCGTAGAGGATGTCTCCTTTGGTGCTGCTTAATCACACGCCCGTTTTTATAGTGTAGTAGAGTTGGTTAATGGTTGTATAGATTTACACTGACATAACTAATGCAGGAGTTTTCCTGCATTTAAATGTTTTTGGCGGCCGCCGAAGCCTTATTTGTTCGGTGAGTGATGTAGAACAGAATGACTGCTGCGCTTGTCAGGGCGCATATAAGAACGAGCAGCGAGAGAGAGAGAGAGCGCCCCGGCCGTGCGCGCGCGCATTCACCGTCTTAAAACAACACAAGCGCTGTCTTGCTCTCAAATTGCTCTCTATGTGTTTACATAGTTAATGTGCACTGTGAAGTAACATATACAAACAATGAACAGCTGTATTTTTATTAACTAAGATTAACAAAGATTAATAAATACAGTAACAAATGTATTGATCATGGTTAGTTCATGTTGGTTATTAGTCTAATACATTAACTAATGTAATGTTAACAAATCAAACCATATTATAAAGTGTACAAACAAATCATTTACTCAGAACACCTCTTGAAATGAGAATATAATTGTGCTTACCCCATTATTATTATTTTTTTTTAAATAAGAGTGGTTAGTAAGATTTAATCTTAATGAACTACAGTATCAGTGTTTTTAGGTGCTCCAATCACTTTTGTTTTTACATAAGAAATACTTGAATGTGGCCTACTGGCCTTTGAGATCTTTTAGTTGCCCTAACAAATTGAGGGTAAAAAGAAAATGTGTAACTTCCAAAAATGACTGCTTTATGCACACTAGTTTAAGAAGGTAATAAGAGAAGGGAGGGATACTTTAAAGGAGGACGGGACATACTTAATCTGTTTTTGTTTACAAAAAGTTACAGCCAAAGGAATTGTGATTGTCCTTTAGGTTAATCATTTGAAATAATAAAAACAATATGATGTTCAAACTTTTGACTACTTTCTTTAATAACTACATAACACAATACTTGTACTTTTACTTTCAGTACTTGAGTAGTAAATTTTAAAATAAACTACTTGCAATACTTAAGTACAAAAAATGTTGAATACTTTAGTACTTCTACTTAAGTGTGGTGCTTAAAGAGCACTTCAACTTCTACTCAAGTCACTTTTTAGATAGAGCACTTGTACTTTTACTCAAGTCTGGGTCTCTAGTACTTTATACATCTCTGCCAGGGGGCATGCTCAAGTTTGTTCCTACAACTTGCACCAACGAATATTCTAGTGGAGCCGTACTTTTTGAGCCTCCTGATGCCAGTTTGCCTGTTGGGTTGTTGTCCTCACCGGCAGTAGTTCAGGTTAACCAGGGGACAGCTTATATACCTGTGATTAATGTTTGCGTGACTGATGTCATGCTTTATCCTCGTTCCCTGCTTGGCACGTTGAGTAGTGTTTATGTGGTGAGTTTGCCCACAGGTGTGACTGTGGTTCAGCCGGTCGTGGCTGTTGCGGGTGCTCAGAATGCAGAAGTGGGACTTGCCAGTCACGGAGAAAGATCAGTTTAAGACTGCTTTCTGTACACCTTTTGGACTCTTTGAGTGGAACCGTATGCCCTTTGGCCTATGCAATGCCCCAGGCACCTTTCAGAGGTTAATGGAGCAGTTGTTTGGGGATCAACAGTGTCAATCCTTGCTTCTGTACCTGGATGATGTGGTAGTATTTTCTACCTCTGTAGATCAACATTTGGATCACTTGGATGTAGTCCTGAGTCGGTTAGAATGTGAAGGACTTAAGGTTAAGTTAAGCAGGTGCGCGTTTTTCCAAAGAGAGGTAAAGTATTTGGGCCACGTCATATCCGCTGAAGGGGTATCGACCGACCCTGCAAAGATCGAGGCTGTGGCTGACTGGCGGCGCCCATCTAATGTGGCAGAGTTGCGTTAATTTCTGGGTTTCGCCAGTTATTATCGCGCTTTGTGGAGGGGTTTGCCAAGTTGGTGGGCCCCCTGCATAAGCTGGTTGCGTTGTTTGCTGGTTCGGGACCCAGAAAGCAAGCCAATCAGGGGTTTTCTGAGGCTTGGACAGAGCAGTGTCAGGTGAGCTTTGAGGGATTGAAGGATAGGCTCTCTTCTGCCCCAGTGTTAGCATATGCAGATTTCTCCAGGCCCTTTATATTAGAGGTGGATGCTAACCATAGCGGGTTGGGTGCAGTACTCTCGCAGGAGCAAGGAGGTAAGGTGCGCCCTATTGCTTATGCTAGCCGTGGTCTTAGGCCCACTCAAGTCGGCCATGACCGAGAAATTTAGGGAGTACCTGCTGGGTCAGAAGTGCATTGTCTATACTGATAACAATCCCCTTAGCCACCTGACATCTGCTAAACTGGGAGCTACCGAACAACGTTGGGCTGCCCATTTGGCTGCCTTCGATTTTGAGGTCCAGTATCGTTCTGGAAAGTGCAACCGGAACGCTGACGCCAGAATCAGTTTTGTCAGGAAATGCAGGAGAGTTTCTTACCAGGGACTGTTATTCCAGCAGTGGTGAGGCAGGCAGTGGAGGTAGAACCGGTAATACAGGTGAACCAAGCAGTGTTACGGCATTCCCCAGTTTCTCCTCTGAGGATCTGAGTTCACTACAGGAGGCAGATCCTGATATTGGGAGGCTTTTGGGATTTTGGGAGCAGGGGTTATTTCCCAGTTTTACAGAGCACCAGCAGCTCCCCAAGTTCGTTTTGACATTGCTTCGGCAATGGGACCGTCTTTTGAGAAAGGATGATGTCCTTTATCGTCATGTGTCATGCGCTGATGGAGGTGAGGAGGTGTTTCAGCTGATTTTGCCTGTGTCATTAAAATGTGACGTGTTGACTCAGTTGCATCAACACCATGGACATCAGGGTGTTGAGTGCACTACTGAGTTGATACATCAGTGGTGTTATTGGCCAGGGATGTCAGCAGAGGTGGCACAGTGGTGTAGGGAATGCAAGAGATGTCAACTGGCTAAAGACACCCAACCACTTGCCCGGGGCTTTATGGGCCATGTTTTAGCTTCCAAGCCAAATGAGATCTTGGCTGTGGATTTTACGATGCTTGAGCCTTCTTGTTCTGGCCATGAAAATGTTTTAGTTTTAACAGATGTGTTCAGTAAATATACACTGGCTGTCCCGACTAGAGAACAGCGGGCTGAGAAGGTAGTACAGGTTTTGGTTACAGAGTGTTTTTTTAGGTTCGGGGTCCCAGGTCGTATCCACTCTGACCAGGGGCAGAATTTTGAGTCGGCCCTTATGAAACAACTCTGTAGGTTTTGTGTGTGTGTGTGTGTGTGTTTGTTTGTGTGTGTGTGCGGTTGTGAGTGTCACGTCATCTAATTATAAGGTGAGTAACTTGTTTGTTTCTCTCTTGTAAATCGTTGTATGCCTTAAGTTGCGAGTGTAATAAACGTTTATGTTTAGGGTCCTCATTATAGGCATTGCATCGCTCTTTCTCTCTCTCCAACCCTACCTTTGGGCTGCGCTGCTGCTTTGGGCCGGATATTTGTTTTCTTTTTGTTTCTTTTTGTGGTCGTCATTTTTGTTTGGGTTAATTAGTTTTTTTTTGTTTTTTTTTATTTGTTTTGATTTATCTTCTCTATTACTGTCATCAACTCTCAGTTTTTTGTGATTTTGACTGTGTGATAAAAGTCACTTTTAGTTGGAGTGATTACCACTATGCGGTATTCGTGATCTCGGTTATATTGCAATTTTGAGCCGTGATCAGTTCTGAGTTTGTGTGATCTTTGTTGTGACAGTATATGTCATTTGTTTTGTCTTTAATTTGTATTTTCATTTGTAAACTTATTTGTCTATTTGAGTATTGCAAGTTTTCTTGGTTTTGTTTATATTTGTTTAGTACATTGATTTTGACTGTTTGTTTATTTGTTTATTTATGTTGGTTTGGTTTGTCTTCTAAAGTGATTTTCCCTTCTCTTTTTTTGTGTTTTGCAGGAGCTGAGTGTTCCTTGGGAGCGGGCTGGTGCTGGGTTGCACAGGCTTCACTTCAATACGGGTTGTCATTTATTGCTGTGTCACTATTTCTGGTCATTATTTGCAGTGATTTTTGTGGATGTGATTCTGATTGGCAGGATTTCTTTTGTGCACTGGGTGCACCATACTAGCTGAATTAACTGAATGTACAGTAAACGCCTTTTAGTCAACTCAATAAACCATATATTATTTTGTGTAGTGATGTAATTATATTTCAGTGCCCATTCTATTAAGTTAACTGAACAATAAACTAGTAATTATGTTTAATTACTGATGGTTTTCAGTTATAAATAGCTAAAATAGTATAATAAAGACAATTTGACCCCCAAAGTGAAAGGTATATCCACATTAATTATGGCACTTATTGAGTGATATTCAAGTATATTGAGCAGAATAAGCCAATAATTAAGGCTAAACTCCCACTAATACAGTACTAATAAAGGCAATTTGACCCCCTATTCTAAAGTGAAAGCTAAATCATCATTAATTATGGCACTTATTGAGTGATATTCAATTTTATTAACGAGAATAAGCCAATAATTATGGCTAAATTGCCATTAATACAGTACTAATAAAGGCAATTTGACCCCCTATTCTAAAGTGAAAGCTAAATCCTCATTAATCATAGCGCTTATTGAGTGATATTCAAGTTTATTGAGCAGAATATGCCAATAATTATGGCTAAATTGCCATTAATACAGTACTAATAAAGGCAATTTGATCCCTTATTCTAGAGATAGGTTCTTATTTACACTATTGGTTTTAGTTACTCTGCAACGTGATCGCACGAGAATGTATTTTTACGCAAAGTGTGGTTCTACAACATGTACATTTACTTTTTATACACTGAAACGTACAATATTGACTACTAAAATGATTAAATGTAAAACCATTTTTATTCTGTTCGTGACTTTCACTGCAAGCTCATTTCAAAGAATTACGTTAAACAAAACTACACTTTAAAACCTTAAAATGAATAACATTTCTGTAATCATCTAACCATTATTTATCATGTAATATTTATTTTGTTCGCCATGGGACACAAAAGGCATTTTCTCAAACACAGGACTAGAAAATACACCAAAACATACGCAACATAAATTCACAAAAGACGTCAATTTAATCCGCTTTAATCCACATCTTTATAATCCATACGACTGCGAGGAACAGATCCAAACTTAATTCTTTATCCACCGATCTTCATCTCCATCCTCAACAGTGACCATAAACAAATCCAGCGATCGTTATGAATTCAAAAATTGCCGCCTCAAAAAGCTTGACATGACACGTTTTAACGGCAGTGATATCAACGCTCATTGGCTCTCGCCTGCTTCGTCACAGATTGCGACACGCCGTGAAGTGAAGTGAAGTGAAGTGAAGTGAAGCGGAATACCATTTTTGTGGATTAATAACTTAATTCTGCTTGTACCTGATACAAAACTATTATATCACCAGAGAGGACTGCAACACATCGTCATTCAGATTAGTACTGGTATCGCTTTTGACATTTTCTTAATAAAGAAGTTATTGTGATTAAGTTACACTTTTCTGTTATGTTTTTCTTTATAACTACATATTTTTAAGAAATGGTTATGGGTAGGTTTAGAGGTTTGAGTGGATTTAGTGGCTCAAAATATCCTTTTAATGCAATATAGTGTTACTAAAATTGTCATTTTCCTAAATATTAATGTCCATTACATTCATTTTATATTCTCTATAAAATGGTTATGTTTGGGTTTAGGGATATAACATTCATCCATAAAACGGTAAAAGGGAAATTATACAGATATCTTTATGATATAAAAGATTCATAAATATTTTAAGTATTTCTGCTGTAAAAGCATAATATATTTACGTTTAAATGTTGCCAATACGTCCATGTTGTATATTTCACCATTTATCCAAATGTACAAAAAAAAAATAATAATAATGTTTTGTGTCTGTAAAAGTTATGTATTAATACTTATATAACACATAATACTTATAATACTTATATAACCATTCAAGTAAGTGCCTTAATTGAGGATATAACTTTTACTTTACAATATGGGGTAAAATTGTCTTAGTAATTGGCCTGTTTAGCCTTAATTATTGGCTTATTCTGGTCAATAAACTTGAATATCACTCAATAAGTGCCATAGTTAATGTGGATATACCTTTCACTTTGGGGGTCAAATTGTCTTTATTATAATATTTTGTGCAATTTATAACTGAAAATCATCAGTAATTAAGCATAATTACTAGTTTATTGTTCAGTTAACTTAATAGAATGGCACAGAAATATAATTACATCACTACACAAAAATAATATAATAATAATAATAATAATAATAATAATAATAATATGGTTTATTAAGTTTTAGATAATGACTAAAAGGCATTTACTGTACATACTCTGTACAGTGTACTGTACATTACTAGGTTATTTTTTTTATTTATAGTATAAATGTGTATCTTTCAAATGTTTAATAATTTGTAAATAATGGCTAATATGCCTTACTATGTGTAAAGTTAATCATTAATTACTATTACTATTGTGTCCATGCTTAACTAATGCATAATTGTGAACAAGTTCATCATTAATTAATGCTTAACTAATGCATTATTCTGGACCCTTAAAATAAAGTGTTACCAAATCTTTAAATCTCCTCACAATCTTTGTTCAGGCTGCCTCAACAGCATTCCACTTTGTGATGGGCATTAGCCACTGGGGGAGTGTCTTTTGTCTACTCTGGTGTGAATCACATAAATATTCATGGCCATCAACATTCCCACACATACAGCAGTACTGACACAAAAACGGACTTACAAAATTTAAATCATTGTATTGTTGTTTGTGTTGAAGTGTTCAGAATAATTTTTACATAATTGTGTAAGTAAAAATTCTACAAGCTTGATAACTCAAAAGTCTTGTGAATAACTATTCAGTATATGTTTTATGGCCTTATTGCAAGGACATTTTTCCCTCCAAATCTTACTAACCATGTATAATCTTTATTTTCAAAAAAATGCAAACATGTATATCTATTTTGCTCACATATTATTTTAGTAGAGTTTGTGCTGAATACAGCAAAATTACATGTTGGCCATAAGTATGTTATAAGTAGCTGAAATAAGCACAAATGTCAGGGCATGTCAAAACATCTCAAGGGCCCCAGAATCACTCAGACCCCAGGGGGTTAAGAGATGGCGGCACCATTTGAAACGCCTGGGGTTGAGAATCAATGTGAAAAAAAAAAAAGCATTCTTTTCTCCTGTCCAGAGGACGACATATTTAGTAATCATATGGGACTCGGTCATGATGTGGGCACTGTGGGCACAATTGTCTCCCGCACATATTCGAGTTGATTTCTGGCGATGGTGTCCAGAATCAAGCTAGGCCAGTTCATCACTGTAAAACAGTTTCAGAGACTATTAGGGCTCATAGCAGCTGCTCAACCCGGGGTCTGTGGAGCAAACATCATCTCTCTTGGCACATAAACTGCCTAGAGATGTTAGCTGTATTGCTAGCCCTGAGGCATTTTCTCCCAGACCTCAGAGGCCACCATGTCCTAGCTCCATTCTGGCTGGCCCAAGTTTGGTTTTCAGACCTGGTAGCCCTCCTGGACGGCCTCCCATGGGAAGATTCCCGGTCAGGAGGGACCTCCTAACACAGGCTAGGGGCTCAATATTTCACCCTCGGCCGGAGATGGGGAAATTGTAGGTCTGGCCCCTGAGGGGGATCAGTTCCTAGATGCAGGTCTCTCTATTGAGGTAGTAGAGACCATACTAAACTCTAGAGCTCTGTCCACAAGGAAAATTTATGCTTTGAAATTGGAGAGTATTTACTATATGGTGTAGGAGGCATCAATATGACCCAATCAAGTGCACAGTGGCTTCAAGTGCTGGAGTTCCTCCAAGACCGCTTTTCCACTCCAAGGTGTACATGGAGGCCATATCTGCCTTCCATTTGCCTTTAGATGGTGCATCTCTGGGGAGACACCATCTTGTTACTCGTTTCCTCTGTGGAACCCTGAGGATGAGGCCTATGGCTCAAAGTCAGGATTCCAGCTTGGGACCTGACGGTAGTTTTAGAAGGGTTATCCTTTGACACCCATTTGAGCCTATTGGACATGGCTTCTGACAAATGTATCGCTTTAAAGATGGTGTTTCTACTAGCGTTTACATTCCTTCAAAAGAGTTGGGGACTTACAAGCACTGTCAGTTGCTCCCTCCTGCTTGGAGTTTGCTCTCGGTGGTGTCAAAGCTATTTTGCACCTGAGACAGGATTATGTGCCTAAAGTACTCACTAATGTGGCCCGGCCAATAGTCCTTCAGGCCTTTCATCCTCCTCAAGTGTCAGCTAATCGTGAGAAGCTACAATTACTCTGCCCATGTCAGGGATCCTTGAGATATATGTGAGGAAAACCTTTCAGTGGAGAAAATCCAATCAACTGCTGGTATGCTTCGGGCCCCCTAAGAAGGGCTGCCCTGGCTACCAAACATACAAGGTGCGCGAGCTGCCTTCACATCTGCCTCTCAAAGCACATTCCACACAAAGTATGGCATCTTCTACAGCTCTATTGTTGGGTACATTCCTCTAAGACATTTGTGATGCTGTGGAATGGTCCTCCCCACATACCTTCATTAGGTTCTATAGCCTGGACCTGCCGCCCATGCCGGGGTACCAGATGCTCATGTCCTGAGCTGTGCCTTCATGGCTTCACACCAGGACAGGCATTACGTCAACATAGCGACGTGGGTATTTCATTCCCCAAAGTGTCATAATCAGGACTCAGAGCGAGTTCCCTCGAAAGGGAATGTCTCAGGTTTCGCATAAAACCATGGTTTCCTTGAGAGGGGAACGAGATGCTGCGTCCCCTTGCCTTACTTTCTGCATGCCTGAAAGTGGCTTGCTTTAGATCAGTAGGCTGAAACAGCTGTATTACTGGCTCCCTTTATAGCTTCCATGTTGTGTTCCGCTGGCACACGTCATGGGATGACGTTGCACCAATCAGAATTGGACTAGTTGCACATGCCTTCAGGAGAGCTTACGCTGAAGGGATTCCCCAAAGTGTCGTAATCACGATGCAGCATCTCATTCCCCTCTCAGGGAACCATGGTTACATGCTTTACCTGAGACGTTTAGCAATAGCAGCATCTATCCTACTTTCTCCTTATAACAACAACCGTGAGTGGTTTCTGATAATCAAATATTTGTCCTTGATGTGTAAATGTGGAGTGGTCAGAAAGTCCAGAAATTGATCCCCTTTAAAAACAGAGCTTGTAGCTAAAAGGTATAGTCACCAAGTGCACCAGTCATCTTCACATTTCATGTTGATTTAGGTTTAATTCGGCAACAGATATCCACAGTTTTCCACAGTGTCTATACTGACTTCAACAAACATCCACAGAGCAATAAATTCTCTCTTAGCTTCTCCTCAGAGAGACATAATGGAGAAATTCTCAGTAGGGATCCCTTACCTCAGGCAGTTAGCTGTGAGATCAGCCCTTTGGTTGTGAACTGGCATTCACATGAACAAAAACGGCATAAAACACTTATGACTGATAAATCGATCGGCAGAGATGTCAGAGGGAGAAGAAAAGGAAAAATAACTAGTTTTACAACTAGAAGGAAACTATGTGAAAATGTGTGAATATCTTTGTAGTGGAACATAATTACAGAACACACACACACACACACACACATATATATATATATATATATATATATATATATATATTGCAATATGGGTCCTACTTTGTATTAAGTCTCTTTAACTACTATGTACTAACATTTAAATTAATCATTTGATACAATGCACTAATTGTGAACATACACATGTTTTTACATTGTACGCATATTAGAAATACCATCTAATTACAGACTGTTGACCCTTTCCTTACCTCTTAACGCACCCATAAACTTAACGATACCACAAAACCTGCAACAAAACCAATTACCTATAACCTTACTAAAAAATAAAATGTAGTCTAGTAAGATATGATTCAGCAACTCTTTTACAATGTCTAGTGAGCTGCCTATGAGACAGACAGCATTGTATTATCCTTTGCAGAGAATGCCATTTCAGAATGCATTATGACGAGCTCTCTGAAAAAAGCTAAACTAAGATAGTGAACAGAATGTAAATGTATGAATACAACCAAAATGTATCAAAATATTTCATGCAAATAAAATATACTTTTTTGTGTTATATATTTTTAATGCCTGTTAGGGTAGCACATTGCTATTAGGTTTAGACATCCCCTATAGACATTCTGTTGAGTATACAGTAAGTGTTACGGACAGAGGAGTCGGGAGACAGCAGGAAGGCAGGTAGGTGGTATTTATTAAACATACAGCAGATAAAAACAGTAGTGCAGGTAAGTGGATAGCAGAATGAGTCTTTTACGGATGATAATATGAATACTGAAACAGTCCTTTGTCTTGTAGGAGTGGAGATCGTGGAATGAAGAAGGTTGTAGAGCTGGATGGAGGAATCCTGGTAATCATGAGACATACACATAAACAAAGCCACAGGAGGACGAGGGAAACACACAAGAGTGGAGACAGTGCGTATCTTAGGAGAAATGAGAAATAAGTAACTAAGCCCTTGTACAAACGAGAACAGACAACTAAGGGAGGTGAGTGGTGCGCATAAGTATAGAAGTGGTGATGAGTGGATGGCTTGCAGGTGTGAGTGATGATTGAGTGGTGGAGTGAGTGCAGGTGATTGCCATGGAGGATTATGGGAAATGGAGTCCAGAGCAGATGGGAACTGTGACAGTAAGTAATGTTGCAACTACATGTCAACTAACTCTAAATAGCTATTAGTAGAGTGTCAGTAGACTGTCTGGTTAATATCTACTAACACTTTATTTTGATGCTCCCCCAACAGACATTTTATAGGTAACTTTGCCAGTACATGTCAACTTATTCTACTGTGCCTAACCCGCTATTCTACTAACCCTACCCTAGTTTATGAAGCCTCAGCTGATACTCAAATGAGAGTTAATTGACATGTAGGTACAACATTACTTAGTCAACAGAATGTCTAAAGGGCACCTTCAAAATAAAGTGTAACCCTCTGTTAGCTTTAGCAGCATGATACTGTATGGGGATCAATTCTGAATTGAGAGTCTCACATGGTCTTAATGTGAGTATTGTTATTTGATTTTCAGACAGAGTTGCTACTTTAGCAGTGTTTTAAATTAGTTATGTCAGTCACTTATAAGGTTAGCAAGTTTCACAAAGGACATGATCTTGGATTCCATCTAAGCTATTTTAACATTTTTGGTCTATGGCACAGCATGCGGTTCTAATATCCAGAAAGATGTCGTTGTGTCAAGTTTTGCTGTTTTTTTTTTTTTGTTTGTTTGTTTGTTTTTTTTTCATGTGACAAAGGTCACATTTTGCACAACAAGCAAAGAATTAAACAACCCGTTCTCACTCCAGAGGCATCAAAAACTCAAGCGTGTCACTGTAAAGAAACTAAAGGCCCTGATATACTCCCCGTGAAGTTCTTTTTTATTTCACTTAGGGGTAAAATGTTATTGTAAATAACAGTGTACTGTAAATAAAAATGCCAGTAGTGAGAAAATTTAAATCTTTTCATAGCAATATGTTTGAACAAGCTCTTCAATTCAGCACTCCAGTCAAGTCGTTACATCATTATTTATAAAGTACTTTATACAATAGATTGCTTTAAAGCAAGCAGATTTACAGTATTAAACATGAAAAAACCAGTGTCAGTGTCATTTCAATTAGAATTACAACTTCAATTTCTACTAAAAGCAGCTCTCCAGTGTGTTTATGTTTTTACTTGCGGATGTCCGACCTCGATGGACTGAACAAAAGTGAGAAGATTCCATATCTATGAAGGCAGAGCCTCAGAGCCACACCTACCTATTGCATAAATTGCCATGGACCAATGGAATTTTGAAGGTGTTTACCAGCCACACCAGTTCGTTCTTCGATTATGCAAGGCATTGCTATAATGATGAACTAGGAACTAGTCAGAGTGCAATGGAATTTAACAGAAGGTGTGTTTATAGTTGCATTAGCTCCCATACACAATTGCTAAATGTACACTATTTACACTTGAGATTTTTCTTGAGGGCAGCATTTAATTGATTAACTCCCTTGCTGTCCGGAACAACAGCTGCTTGCCAGCCGTATTATTGAGGGTCTCTTCAGCTAATAAGTAAGGTTGTGGTCAAATGTGAACTGGGCCGCTATGAAGAGTGTCTCAGAAGAGCATCTCTGTATCTGCCTCACATATTTTTATTTGTATTTTCATAGTCATGTTTTGAGTACTATGTCACAAAGAAGAATGGCAGTAATCTGTGTATTTTAGTAGTATTTGTGACATTATTTACTCACCCTCATGTCATTCCAAACTCATATGCAGTATAATTTTTTTTCTGTTGAAATTATTGAAGAAAATGTGCTTTATTTATTTATTTATTTTTTATGATGCATGGATTAATTTTTCCTAAAATCTACCTTTAGCTGTTTAATTTCTTCAAATTACTTCCATTATATATTATATATTATATATTATATTCCATTATATATTTTGTATTATATTCCATTCCATATTTCATTATATAAAACGAATATTCCATTATATTACAATATACCACTAACATTGTTTTTCAGGATGTCTGATATCAACTGAAATTATAAAACACAGTCAAAGAAATATGACTTTTCAACAACAACAAAAAAGATATAAAGATAAAAAGGAGAGATATAGAGCAAAAGCTTATTTTCACTATTGTCACTACTTAATTTAATAATTCATGGTTAATTTAATAATTCACAATATCTTCATTCTGTTAGTTGACCTGTCATTGCATCATGCATTCATCAGGCCTCTGCCACATATTGATTCAGGTGAGTCATTTCTGAGCTAGCCAGATCTGCCCATATCATTGGCTTTTGTAAGTAATAAATGGTCAAACTCTAAGATCCAATCAAAACTATCTTCAATCTCTGAGTGTGTCTGTCAAGTTCTGTGAGGCAATGTACCTCAGTGACAGAACAACTCTTGATCTGGTAATGAAAGCTGCACATTGCTCACCACAGGGTCGCTCCGAAGTTGTTCTTGCAGTGTTTGGAGCTGCAGGGAGCCACTGAGTGCCAGTAAAAACAGAGTAAGTGGCATACAGAGTTGTGAGAATAATAAGTGGTGTCATAAATATGTCATTATATCTGGTCTGATGTCATTATGTCTGTTTAGCAGGAGTTGTTCTCTGTGGTTTGGAAAGCCATTATGCCACCCCTTGTTGCCTTTGTGTGTCTCTTAATTATCTTTTTTTAATACATAGACCCACACTATTAATGACAAGACAGGAAAAAGGAAGTGTTTGTGGACTTCAAAGTCTTACATAATTTGAAAAGTCATACATAATTTAACATGTTAACTCTGTATTTTAGTAGTATTGTAGTGTTACAGTTTTTTACGATTGCTTACACACAAAAAATTAAAAATAACACACAGTTACTGAAACCTTACACTCAAGGAGCAAAACCTTAGCCCAGATTTGCACAACTATAAGCACATTCTCAGCCTCACACTTTTTGCAAAACACTACACACATTGTTTTGCACAACACTAAACACACTTCTCTACATTAGACACAGAAATCTAACATAATGTCACTTCTTTGCCATTTCAAGACACTGCTGTCCAAAATACCACCCATATAAACCAATTGATCAAACAAAGCCGTCAGGTGTGCAGACACTTAGGTGCTTAACTTTAAACTCAACAAACAGGTGCAAGTACTATAAAAAGAAAAAAGGTGAGTTTATGTATCTTCAACAAAATGGAAGGCAATGTTGCATGGCCACTGACAGAGCTATTTTGAATATCCCGGGACAACGTGGTGGTAACATCACAATGAATGTTGCAATCACGCAGAATGAGGTCCTCCACCAGCATGCAACTTAGGCCCTTACAACATGGCCACATATTGACATTTTAGACAGACTGCACAAAATCGTCACAGACGAAGACCAAATGGATATACTGTCCCTTAAACCCACTGAGGAGTTTTGTTTTTTGGCATGGAAGGTTTACAATCTCCAGCCCTATGTGCCTCATTCAAGCCATGGAGAAGGTCTGACCTAATTGACGCAGGGCCTGTGCAAATATGGATTCGCCATTCAAGAAGATTCTTCCCTCACTGTCTTACGTGAGAGGACAACGCCTGTGATGTGGATGAAGTGCTATGGCCAGATCCAGCTAGGCCAAGAGATGATGCTTAGGTGTTTTTTCTATTTTTTATTTAAAATAATGCTTTTGCTTTGTCTCCAAAGAGTTTTTGTTTGTGTACTATAATGTATTTAGAATATGTTCTGATTTTCAGTGCAAAATGTGACCTTTGGAAAGGCATTGATGTATTGAATGGTTTTACAGTGTGGTGAGAGATAAATATTTTCATCAATATGCAGTACTGATCTTGTGTGTTTTTTTGTTTGTTTGTTTTTTTTTTGCTAATATATTCATGTGCATTACTCTAACAATATCTCTGAAAAAAATAAAACCCAATCTATATCATTAGAAAAGTATAAAAGTTACAAGTGTTTAAGGTTGAGCACAGCAGTGTGTAAATGAATCAAACAGAATCAGAATATATGAACCATGTGTGTTCCATACGGTGTCAAAGTTGGGTTTTGTTAAGTTAAAGGGTTAGTTCACCCAAAAATGAAAACTCTGTCATTTATTACTTACCCTCATGCCGTTCCACACCTGTAAGACCTTCGTTCATCTTTGGAACACAAATTAAGATATTTTAGTTGAAATCCGATGGCTCAGTGAGGCCTTCATAGGGAGCAATGACATTTCCCCTCTCAAGATCCATAAAGGTACTAAAAACATATTTAAATCAGTTCATGTGAGTACAGTGGTTCAATATTAATATTATAAAGCGATGAGAATATTTTTGGAGCGCCAAAAAAAAACAAAATAACGACTTATTTAGTGATGGCCGATTTCAAAACACTGCTTCATGAAGCATCGGAGCACAATGAATCAGTGTATTGAATCATGATTCAGATCGCACGTCAAACAGCCAACGGCTGAAATCACGTGACTTTTGCACTCTGAACAGCAGATTCGATACACTGATTCATTTGTGCTCCGATGCTTCCTGAAGCATTGTTTTGAAATCGGCCATCACTAAATAAGTCATTATTTTGTTTTTTTTTGGCGCTCCAAAAATATTCTCATCACTTTATAATATTACAGTTTTTCTCAATTGTTTACACACAAATATTGGTACTTGAGACACAATGACCACAGCATGTAACTCATGCACCAACCCCCTGAACCAATTCTGCTAAACTACAAGCACAATTCCTGCTTTACACTCACATTGCAGTTCTAAAACACACTTTTTTCAAAACACTACACACAATTCTCTGCATTTGGCACAATTTTCGGGCAGAAAAATCTCTTGTTTTCACAAGGAACACACTGCCATTCAAATATGCACACTGACTCATCACATGTGCAAACACCTGTCACACATTTTTACAATTAGCAAACAGAGCTTTAGCATAAAAGGGCAACAGGTGAGCTCTTCTGTTTTGGAGCAATGGATGCCAACAATGGAAACAGAGGCAGAGCAGCATAGTTTTTTTTTACTGTAACTGTATACAGTAAATTCTTCTGTTGTTTTGTACGGTATGTGCAACTTTGCATTGGTTGGGATGTGCACTGTACATTGTTTTTGTTGGAAAAATAAAATATATTTGTTACCGTGTATTTGTGTGTTCTGACTATATATACCATATATATATATATATATATATATATATATATATATATATATATATATATATATATATATTTGTATATGTATGTATATGTATAAATAAATGTCTATTCATATGATGGTTTGTGTGTGTCATTTGAAAACAAAATACCGTTTTGAGAAGAAAGAACATTGTTTTGAATGTAAAGTTTCATTTTGCAGGAGAATTGAGGGGTTTTGCCCATTGTGTGTGTGTTTTTTGATTTGTGTGTAGAGTTCTGAGAGTATGAGGCATGCTTTCAGAAAATGTGTGTAAACAATCAAGAAAAACTGTAATATTGAAGCACTGTACTCACATAAACTGATTTAAATCAGGCATCAGTGGCTGGATGTGAAGCCGGGGGACTTTACTTGCCGAAGCTAGCAACCGCAGGACCTGAGGCTTTAACTCACAGCAATGTGTCAGTAAAAGATGAGGGGCTGAAGGGAACCAGTGAGGACAGGGCTGAAGGACTGGCTGGATGTTGAAGAATAGGTGAGAGAGAGGTTGAGTGTGATTGGTGATGACAACACAATCTCCATATAGGCCAATGACAGAGGCTTTGTGCTAGACAGGACCAGCGGTGATGAACATACACCTCTACAGGAAGGAACTGGGAGTAAAATATGTTTGTGGGTGGGAAGCTCTATCTCCTTTTACCAGTCAATCAGCCACTCATCAATGCCCAGCTTTAACAATACTCCTACTGGGACAGATGATATGGTGGCTTCTGGCTTTAGCGTGGGTGCTGGGCCTTGCTCTTGGCTTGGCTGCGTGGCAGATAGTTCCAGTTGGGGGTAAATGCTCACCAGACATTTGAGGACAGCTTCCCTCCATGTCCCCTTTAATGTCTGCGAGGTCTACTAGGTGGTTGTAATATGCCCCTGTCCAAAACAAAGACTTTAGAGTCTCATCATGGAAGGTAATCCGCTGGGCAACTGGCAAAATTGAAACGAATATTCAATGAAAGAAAGTCCTTCCTGGGTGAGGGCAGAAAATACTGCAGCAAATTCCATCTTTATATTCGGTCTGGAATTCTGTTATGTATTAGGTCCAAGGAAGATGAAGATAAATAATAATCAAAGTTCAGTTTAATAAACAAAGGATAATCCAAGACAGCAAAGGCAATAACAGCGTATGTAACACGCACACACAAACAATACCGGACAATGACAGAGAACTAAAGAAGAACTTAAATACCCAGGCTAATACAAACAGGTGTGATCGTTAATGAATGTACATGGAAACAGATAGTAGCAAGAAAATAGAACAAACAGAAACATGTGATTGATGAGAAAACATGAAAATGAAACTAAACACACAGATTATGACAGGAATCAAATTTGTTTTAAATACTATTTCTAAAAAATAAAATAGATGTTTGTCTAAAATGCTGTGGTAGATACTGAGCCCTGCACATGACAAACAGGAAAAAAAAAGTAAATCATGCACGACTTAGTAAAACATGCACAGAATTTAGTAAATCGAGGGAACGAAAATAAATAATGTGCACGATTTATAAATCAAGGGAACAATTACGTAAAGAGTGCACATGATTTAGCTACTATTTTTTTTTCCCTGCATGTCATATGGCTCCATAGGTAGAAATCACTCATTCTCAAAAGAGTAAAATGCATTAAAGCACCCAATTTTGTTTGTTTTTAATGCATAATACTTTTTAATGATGTATGAACAGTAAGTATTACACTTAAAAAAAGGTAGAATTTACTTTGAAACAATTTTCACTCAGAAATTGCTGGTAAATTTCACAAATAATTACAAACAAACAAGTAACGCACTGATTTGTTTTTAAGTGGAAAATATATGTAAAATATATAATAATGTTTTTATTTCCATAATATAATTTTGTACTGTAATGCTTAAATACACTGTTTGATGTCAGAGTTCAGGCTGTTTGGTTTGTGTGAATGCTGTTTGCTCATGTGGTTCACAAAACATTAGTCTGGGTAAACCCTGCCTGATCTGCCGGCGATTTGATTTCGCTCAGCAACTCAGTCTGGAAACCCGTGCATTCATTTCTGCTGCGCTGTTACACTTTTGCGGGAACCAATCACAGACTGGCTTATCCACCTTTCTCGCTATTGGCGGGTATAACCATAGATGTCTATGGGTATAACACAATGACAATAGAGAAGCGACGGCAAGCAGCTTTCAAATTCGGATCCACCCGTCTCTCGCACGACCGTCACTCCAAAATAACAATGCACAATCACAGTGACGCCGATTGTGTTAAGCATTTACCTTATCTGAGAGAAATGTAGCAGAGCGTTGATCCGACAGTCTCTTCATAGGAAGATTACAAACGGCGATTGATGACACACAACGATTCTCTGCTGTTATTTTGGTGGTTTGCTTCACGATGTGAGTACAGGGGGGTATTCCAGAAAGCAGGTTATGTGACATAACAGGGTATGTTTAAGAGTAAGTAAGCGGATAACCTCAACTTTCGGTTCCAAAAACGGAGGTAACTTTTAGGGTATGTAAGTAACCATAGCAACTTGCTCTCTGAACATAACCTGCTCCGGAGCAGGTTATGTTAAAGGGTTAGTTAGTTTAAGAGGAATTCAGATGCATGTTATATTATCAATATGGTTATATTAATGTATCTAAATTTGTTATATAGTTACAGTTATATACACAATGTTATATTATACATTATATAACTGTTTATTCAATTCTAATATATGAATGTATTTTATTGTCATCTCACACATGGATCTGCTTTTTATCCTTTATAACAGGACACTTTCTATGCTATAATTTCTATAATAAAATACATATCATATATGTGATATCTTATTTAATAATTAGCATCAAACAATATTAAGAATAAAAAATGATTGCATAACCACCCAATAGGTGGTGATGTGCACCAAGTAGGTTATGTAAATCGCCATTAAACAATAGAAGAAGAATGAAGTAGAATGGTGCGCTTTTTCTTAGTGTTTGTTTTCATGGTGAATCATCAATTCGTCGCTCTGTTGAGAATGTCTTGTGTGTTAACCGGGAACATACTCTGGGTTGGCTGAACTTACTCCCGGACGCATTTTTGGAACCAGCATGCCACGAGTAAGCAAGGTTTGGGTTAATCAACCGAGAGTTCAGGGTATATGTGACAGTAAGTTAACCCTGCTTTCTAGAATACACCCCTGGACTCTTTTACTTCAATGCCCCTTGATGGTAGACAATATTTTTATTATTTGCTCTATATGTTTCCTCTCCCTGCTTCTTGAATCTCGCGCCGCCTGAGCTGACTGGAATTCTTTTTGGTTGTTATGACAATGACGTAGTTTAGGGCGGCTATATTCCGCGTTCATTTACACTGAACCAGAACAGTATCAGAGTCGCCTTTTAACCTCTCGACGATGCTGAATGACTTCTTTAATTTAGCAAACAAATCGCTCAAGTGGGTGTAAATACCGATCACTTTCATGTTTTTTTGCACAACCTGCAAAAATCGCTCGATGCCATTGCTGCTTCTGCAAACCACGGATCAATGCTACAAACCAATACAAACTAAACCTGCATCTCAATCAGCTCCCTAGTTCCCTAGGTCGTGAATCAGTATATCATGAAAGTGAATGTGGCTGATTATCTGATCAGTGCCCTGACTACTGAATTAGGGAGCTGATTGAGACACACGGTAAAAACCTGTCTGGAGTTTTCGCATCGCTCTACAAAGTATGTCACCCGGATCGTTGATCTGATTGGTTGAAGGACTATCCAATTGCGTGACTAATGCTCGTTGATCACGCCTCTTGTGCAGTAGGAAATACATAGCAAACTCCCCAGACCAATGTTCAATTTTAAATTGAGCTTGGTCTGGTGATAGCCAGACTAACAAAACACCTCATCTTCAGCTGGTCATAAAGACAGAGCTGAGGCATTAAGAAAAGACAGGACTAATGAAAGTCAACAGCGAGAGGAGAAAGGCTTCATCCTTTTTATCAGTACCTCTACATGCCTTCTGCAATTACTCTGCTCTCTTGTTCACACTATACCTCTACCTCAGTCTGTCCATCACACACCCTCCATCAGAAGAGCTCAAATTAGCACTGACCTTCAAATGATAACCAGTAGAAGCAATCCTTGTCCCTGTTAGTGATGGCACCTTTCCTCATGAATCCCTTTGTGCCAATTTCTCAGCATTCCTAAATAAAGGTCATGCTCAGAAATGGGTATGTGAGCTTCTATAATAATAATAACAAGAAGTAAACCTCACAGTTACTCTAGCTTCTTCCATTTCAGGGATTTTTATTTAGTGGTTTGGGGTTCATAAAGATACATGCTGTCTTAAGTTTTTGTAGAATGGGGAATCAGGAGTTCAACAAAGTTGGTATCAAAGCTGTTAGAGCAATGTGTATCAGGTTATTTACCTAATGTTCATGTGTTGCATTTTTAGCATGTTGTTGATTACCACGGACAAAAATTTTACCTCTAAGCACTGAAAGAACAGGAATATTAAAAATCTGTGTTGCAAAAAAATACACTTAAAATGAACATTTAGCAGACCAGCAGACAGCAAAAGTAAATATGTAAACCCTTTTTAAACTGGCTATGATTCAGGAACCAGATCACCAAAATTGATTATTGTACAAATGTAAATAAAATTAGATTAAAATTATATAAACTTACATTTATTATAGTTACTATGAACTGGATAGGCATATGAAACCTTTTTAACATTACATAGCTAAATAAAAACAGACCATTTTATTAATAACCAGCATAAGCAACGTATATTATCATTTGCTTTATGTAGTTTTGTTCATGTTTTTCGAGGATGTAAAGTTGATGATCAAATTTATTTTCCATCCTGACTGTCAGGATTAAATAGCTGAAAAACACATTTTAGACTATTAATTATCATTGCTTACAGACTTGTGAGCCATTTTGGGGTCATGAGTTGAGAACCACTGGTTTAAGCAACCCAACCAAATTTACATAAGTATTTTTAACACTTTTATCACAATGATATAGGAAGTAAAACCACAATAAGGCAACATGCGACTGGTAAGACAGAATAACTTACCAACTCTGTGCAAAGTTATATATTACTCACGTTATGACCAGCTAAATAAGCCGGTTAATTTTTCTTGGTATTTGCATGCAAATACCAGGATTGGGAATGTGTTTCTGCATGTGCCAAATTCATAAATTAAAAAACCCTGAATCATGCAGGTCACTATGTATTTTAGTCATTTGGCAGGCAAACTTCATGATCATAGGGCAGAGAGTGATTCAGAAATAGCATGTGTAAAAACTCGGCCACTGTGGCCTATTTTTTTTTATGTGTGACTTAAATTGGGGGTTACTGGAGCTGCTGTTATTTGTATCAAGGAGTATCATGATATGGTGTATGATGTATTTTGGGTTTGAGAAGATAAATCAGAGTGTATGACCCACTTACACTTGATGGGGCATCTCTCTCTCTCTCTCTCTCACACACACACACACACAATCTCTATCTCTCAGAACACTGCGATTAAGCTGCCGATCAATGCTGATCCTGTCCTGATCCTGTTTTATGGCCTGGTGGCGATTATGTATTGGCCAGTGTTTGCTGACACATCTCCCTGACACCAAAGTTCCCCACCTCACACTGAGTCAATATTAACATCCACTCACCTGAACTCATAGGATGAACCATCTACAAACAACAGAAGAACATGGTGAAATTCTTTTTGTCTCTCCCTTGAAAAGCAGCTCATGTCTTTCAATTAAGAGAGCAATTCACCTCATTGTTAAAGGTACTGCTTTGCCTTTTAACTCTAGAACATTGCACTTGAGCTGGACCATACAGTAAATGTCTACTTAAAGTAAAAAATCTACTTAAAGTTATTTTTTTTTGGTAACACCTTAGAATACTGTTCAGTCATTGATAAATAACTACACAAGAACAAATGAGTAATGCATTATAGTAATTACTATAACATTTTAGTAATTACTATTTACTAACAAGAAACTCTGATTAATGAATTAACGGGATAGTTCACCCAAAAATGAAAATAATTCCATGATTTACTCACCCTCAAGCCATCCTAGGTCAAGCCATCCTGATCTTCTTTCAGACTAACACAATCAGAGATATATTTAAAAATATCCTTAGTCCTTCAATGTTTATTTGTGAAAGGGGGGGGGGGGGCGTTTTGAAGCCAAAAATAATGCATATTTTTGCATTTTGAAGCCAAAAATAATGCATCCATCCATAAAAAAATTAATCCTTCTGAAGCAAAGCAATGCATTTTTGTAAGAAAAATATCCATATTTAAAACTTTATAAATGCAAATAACTAGCTTCCGACAGACGACTGTAATCAGAATGAGTAATCCTCTGACGACATGTATGACGCAGAATGTAGGAGTATTGTAAGCTTAGACGCCTCTCGCGGTTCAAACAAATAAGGCTGTGCAACAAATTTAAGCTCCTCTCATCTTATATCGAAATACTCTGAAATTTCTCTTTAAAAATTATCGTTTTAGACTTACAATCCGTGACTGGTGATTTGTTTTGCTCTATCCTCTGTGCGGCCGCATTTGTCATTATGTTTTGCATCAGGTCAAAGGAAACTCTTCCGCCACAAATCGACTTGCCGTTCTGCGTATGGTCGTCCACCGGAAGCTACTGTTTGAATTTATAAAGTTTTAAATATGGATATTTTTCTTACAAAAACACATCGATTTGCTTCAGAAGGCCTTTATTAACCCCCTGGAGTCATATGGATCTCTTTTTTGTTATGGATGGATGCATTATTTTTTACTTCAAAACACGGCTCCCATTCACAACCATTAGAGGACTTTGGAGGACTAAGGATATTTTTAAATATATCTCTAATTGTGTTCGTCTGAAAGAAGATATTTATATACACCTAGGATGGCTTGAGGCTGAGTAAATCATGGGATAATTTTAATTTTTGGGTGAACTATCCCTTTTAGTAAAGTTCATGTATTTTTTAAAGTTATTTCCATAATAAGAACTCTTTTTAAAAGTCTGCTTCACATGGGTTACCTGTGAAGATGCTTCACAAGGGTTAAGAGACTCACAATATGGTGTGTAGCATGAACGGCCTTTGATGGGAAGACAATGTTAGTGCAGACTTTTTTGGAATCACCTGTATTAGTCAAATATGTGGGGACAGCATAACAATAGCAAAATTATGACTGCTTACATCAATATTATAACATAAAGACATAAAGACAGTAAATCATTGAATTTAAAGCTGAAATGCATATGTGACTTACAACAAAAAACATCAGTATATAGAGATAAGTTACAGTTTTTTACGATTGCTTAAGCACAATTTTAAAAACAAGGCTCATTTTGTCAAAACACTACACACAATTCACAGATTGCAGATTTTATGATTGCCACACACACAAGTAGCAGAACACCTCAGTACTTTTGCAAAATGAAACACTTCATTCAAAACTTTACATTAATTTAACAAAACCAAACTTTGACACCATATGGAACACACATGGTTCATACATTCTGATTCTGTTTGATTCATTTACACACTGCTGTGCTCAATCTTGTAACTTTTATACTTTTCTAATGATATAGTCTGGGTTTGATTTTTTTCAGAGATATTGTTAGAGTAAAGTACATGAATATATTGAAAAAAACACACAAGATCAGTACTGCACATTGATAAAAAAAATATATTTATTTCTCAGCACATTGTAAAATCATTCTATACATCCATGCCTTTCCATAGGTTACATTTTACACTGAAAATCAGAACATATTCTAAATACAATATATTACATGAACAAAAACATTTGTGGAAGACAAAGCAAAAGCATGATTTTAAATGAAAAAAGAGGAAAAATTCAATTCAATTCAATTCACATTTATTTGTATAGCGCTTTTCACGATACATATCATTTCAAAGCAGCTTTACAGAGAATGCATGTCAACATTACAATTTAAAGAATGCAGTTAGCAAATAATGTAATAATTTAGGCAATTAAAAAACACCTAAGCATCATCTCTGGCCTAGCTGGATCTGGCCATACACTTCATCCACATCACAGGTGATGTCCTCTCATGCAAGACAGCGAAGGAAGAATCTTCTTGAAAGGCGAATCCATCCTTGCACAGACCCTGCATCAATTAGGTCAGGCCTTCTCCATGGCTTGAATGAGGCATATCTGGAGAGTGTAAACCTTCCATGCCAAAAACAAACAAAAAAAAACCCTCCTCAATGGGTTTAAGGAAGGGACAGTATGGTAGGAGGTATTGGAGTGAAAATTGTGGACGCTAATGAAACCAGTTTTGGACCAGAGCAGAGCAGATAGGTGGAAATTTATATTGTCCCATATGACAATGAATCTTATCTGCTCTGCATCCATTTGGTCTTCTGCTGTGATGATTTTGTGTAGTCTTTCTGAAATGTGAATATGTGGGCCGTGTTGTAAGGGCCTAAGTTGGCATGGTGGAGGACCACTTCTGCGTGATTGCAACATATATTGTGATGTTAACACCACATTGTCCCGGGACATTCAAAATAGCTCTGTGGCCAATGATGTTTCTCCTTCTCCCTCTTACTGCAACATTGCCTTCCATTTTGTTGAAGACACATAAACTCACCTTTTGCCTTTTTATAATACTTGCACCTGATTGTTGAGTTTACAGTTAAGCACCTAAGTGTCTGCAGACCTGACGGTCATGTTTGATCCATTGGTTTATAGGGGTGGTATTTTGGAAAGCAGTGTCTTGAAATGGCAAAAAAGTGACATTATGTTAGATTTCTGTGTCTAATGTAGAGAAGTGTTTTTAGTGTTGTGCAAAACAATGTGTGTAGTGTTTTGCAAAAAGTGTGAGGCTGCGAATGTGCTTATAGTTGTGCAGATCTGGGCTGAGGTTTTGCTTCTTGAGTGTAGAGTTTCAGTAACTGTGTGTTACTTTTAATATTTGTATGTAAGCAATCGTAAAAAAATGGAAAATATTTCATCAGCCTCCTAAAGATTATGGTATTGTCATCTCTTTTTTTTCCACCCTGAAAGCCAACAACTTGAAACAAAAGAGCCAGCAACTTAAAATAAATTATCATTAGAACTCAACAGATTTTACACAGGAGAAAAACTGCAGCTTTATCCATAATTCATGGAGGCCTAAGCTTTAAAGCTCTTGATTCTATTTTGTACTTGTCATAATGAAAGGTTTCTATAGTACTTACATGTATAGTTTACAGTTTTTTTCAATTGCTAACAAGCGTTTAGCAATACTTAAAGTACTTTTTCTAAACTCTTAACACAGCAACGCACCTACATCACACAATTAGCCAAATAGTTAATTTTCTGCCCAAAACCATATTTTGTTATATAAACACAAACTCTACATTTCAAAATGCTAAAAACCTTTTTCAACACAAACTAACTCTATCAAAACACAGCAAACCTGATTCAAAATCGAGTCGTTCTGTCAAACACTAACACTAGTTTTCTATTCAACATGAACATATAGTCAATCAAAGCGCAATGACTGTCAAAATACTAACAGTTGATGACATTATGAAAACTGCATAACTTGACCTGTTTCGGTTCTAACTGGAGAAAATATGAAATCCATCGTTTTTATAATTCAGTTTCCTTTTACTGCAGTAATAGAGTAATGCATGTAAGCCATTCTATATTTTTGGTTGAGTGTTGAATGTGTGCATTCTTGGCAACAGAAGTGAGTCATTATTTTATAGAATGTGCAGTAGAAAAGGAGAAGAAGAAGAAAGTAACAGAATTGCTCAGGCCAGCTACTGGTCAGATGAGTCCCCATATATGCAGAACTTCAGTTGATCCCTCTGTTGAAATCTCTTTCTGGGTTGGTGTGTGGTGTTGATGTTGCCCCCATAGAGGATGGGATGGTGTCCCTTGGTAGCTAGTGCCCTATGCAGACCACACATTCTGCATATATGGAATAGTGGTAGTAGAATCGTTGTAGTAAAAGCTTTACATGAAGCTTTTACTGAAATGAAAACATGAAATTGCTCCCATTGATCAACAACAAATCCAGCATACGTGGTCTTTGGTTACTGTTGAAGCTTTTTTTCCGCCACAGAATAAAAAAAAGTATAAAACGTAATTGTGACTTTTTATCTCACAATTCTATTTATTTATTATTTTGTAATTGTGAGTTTACATCTCACAATTCTGACTTTTTTTCCTCAGAATTGTGATATATAAACTATAGGAATTGAGTTTAAAAAGTCAGAATTGTGAGATAAAAAGACATAATTATTTTTTAAGACTTATTTAAGACTTTTTATTTTCTATTCATGGCAGAAATAAGCTTTCATAGGTGAAAAAAACAGAGATGCACAATCCAGCACACATTCTTCCTCCTCTCCTATACCTCTTCTTCTCCCTTGTCCTAATCCAACTTCTCCTCTCCTCCTTCATCTGTTCCTCTCCCTCACCCAGATATTATTTTCTCTCTGCTCCTCTGTGTTGTTCTTCATCCGCTGAACAAATCCAATTCAAAGAGTCCTATTTTACTGTGTATGTCCATGTAATGGAAAGAAATTGAACACCTGACTTTGCCTCCAACTGAGATTGGAATCTGCTATTTCTCAATATTTCAGTGATCTGCTAATTAAAAATGCTTATCAATTGTTTCAGTATTTGTTTTATATATTTTTTCAATACTTTTGAGCTGCTGTTGTTGCAAAAGTATAGGTGTTATCCTATATTTAAAGATTGGAACATTAGGTCTTCATTTCTGACTTGCTGTCTTTAAGCATTTGCAAATAAGATGAGAAAGATCCATAATTTTGGTATGAGGTAAGCTTACATGAAAATAAAATTTAAGCATTTAAGAAATGTGTTAATTGACTGCATTTCGTGTGAAAACGACATGAATTGTGTTAATGGTATGGCCACAACAGACGGATGTTCTGCAAAATGTGTTTAGAGTTTTGAAAATGTGACTACAGAATAGACAAAATTATGTTAGCAATTGAAAAAAACTGTAACTGTGGTCCATAGTTAATGTGCTTTTAGAACAGAGAATCTGTCTGAACTTTGGACATAACCAACTGATCTAAAACCTAGTCCACCTGTGTTGAGATCAAATGCAAATGGTCTTTTCACAGACCATTGGTGAAGAGGTGTCATTGGTGAAGAGGGTGCAGAAGTAACCATTAAGGGTGCAGTCTTTGAGGCAGGGGCTTGACTAAGAGGTGGACATAAGCAGACTTAACAAGCTCTTTTTGACAGATTGAGAAGAACAGTCAGTGCTTAGGAGGGAGACCAACCTCTCTGACTCTTGGCTGCATTATTTTGGTTTCTGTGGGTTTCATATTTGAATGACAGGAAGGTGACAGGTCGCAAGAAATGTGCCGGAGCCAGGTGCAGTGCAGGCGAGCATCAATCAGCAGAATGGAGGCAAGAGCAAATTAGTTCATGACAGGTGAATGGCTATATTTCAAGAAAAACCAAAAACCAAAAACTTAACTGCTTATATTGACAAACTATTTTTAAGGCACCTTCATATTAGGCCATATTATGTTTTCTCAGGAAATGTAAATCAAGTTAGCGCTGGTCTAATGAGAAACCAAACTCGGTCAAGTCACTATTAAGTTACAGTTTTTTATGATTGCTTAAGCACAATTTTAAAAACAAGGCTCATTTTGTCAAAACACTACACACAATTCACAGATCCACACACACAAGTAGCAGAACACCTCAGTTCTTTTGCAAAATGAAACACATCATTCAAAACTTTACATTAATTTAACAAAACCAAACGTTGACACCGTATGGAGCACACATGGTTCATACATTCAGATTCTGTTTGATTCATTTACACACTGCTGTGCTCAATCTTAAACTCTTGTAACTTTTACACTTTTCTAATGATATAGTCTGTTTTTTATTTTTTTCAGAGATATTGTTAGAGTAATGCACATGAATATACTGACAAAAAAACAAACAAACAAACAAACAAACAAACAAACAAAAAAACACAAGATTAGTACTGCACATTGATGAAAATATTTATTTCTCACCACATTGTAAAACCCATTCAATACATCCATGCCTTTCCAAAGGTTACATTTTGTACTGAAAATCAGAACATATTCTAAATACAATATATTACATGAACAAAAACATTTTTGTAGACGAAACAAAAGCATGATTTTAAATGAAAAAAACAATAGAAAAAACACCTGAGCATCATCTCTAGCCTAGCTGGATCTGGCCATAGCACTTCATCCACATCACAGGCGATGTCCTCTCACGCAAGACAGCGAGGGAAGAAAGGCGAATCCATCCTTGCACACACCCTGCATCAGTTAGGTCAGGCCTTCTCTCGATTGAGGCATATCCTGACATAGGGCAGGAGATTGTAAACCTTCCATGCCAAAAAAAAAAAAAAAAAACCCTCCTCAATGGGTTTAAGGAAGGGACAATATGGTGGGAGGTATTGGAGTGAAATTGTGGATGCTAATGAAACCAGTTTTGGACCAGAGCAGATTTATATTGTCCCATGTGACAATGTATCTCATCTGCTCTGCATCCATGTGGTCTTCTGCTGTGATGATTTTGTGCAGTCTGTCTAAAATGTGAATATGTGGGCCGTGTTGGAAGGGTCTTGTGATGTTAACACCACGTTGTCCCGGGACATTCAAAATGATGTTTCTTCCTCTCCCTCTTACTGCAACATTGCCTTTCATTTAGTTGAAGACACATAAACTCACCTTTTGACTTTTTATAGTACTTGCACCTGATTGTTGAGTTTACAGTTAAGCACCTAAGTGTCTGAACACCTGACGGCTATGTTTGATCAATTGGTTTATAGGGTGGTATTTTGGACAGGTGTCTTGAAATGGCAAAGAAGTGACATTATGTTAGATTTCTGTGTCTAATGTAGAGAAGTGTGTTTAGTGTTGTGCAAAACAATGTGTGTAGTGTTTTGCAAAAAGTGTGAGGCTGAGAATGTGCTTATAGTTGTGCAGATCTGGGCTGAGGTTTTGCTCCTTGAGTGTAGAGTTTCAGTAACTGTGTGTTATTTTTAATTTTAGTGTGTAAGCAATCGTAAAAAACTGTAATATGTTAAGAAGTGTGCAAGAATATCTATAAATCTGGAAGCATTCTAAACTCTCAGCACTGCAGGTATCCAATAATACGTTCCCCTTCCAAGTATTGTTTTGTGATACAAAGATCTAAATTAAAAATTAGACAATAGAACACACTTATTATCAAACCAGAGAATCAGTACCTGTACAGCCGAAGAA
>NW_025953465.1:0-52788 GCF_018812025.1 Megalobrama amblycephala | reverse complement strand
GAGCATCAGACCAACAGCAGCAGTGAGCAATTAAGACCAATTAAGATCATTTTATGGAAAATAGCTGAAAAATGATAAAAAATGAGGATTTACTGGTTCATCACTTTCGACCAATAGGTGGCGCTGTATCCAAATTGTTTTGGTATGGTCAGAGTGAGGTGACAATGACACTTGCAAAGTTTGGTGTCAATATGTCAAAGCACTGAAGAGATACAGCTTCAAGAGTCGTTTTTGCATCATGCCTCAAATTCTTTGCTCTGGTATACGAAAACGGTTTGACATATCGACTTGAAATCCATAACTTTTTGTCGGCATGGTCTGAAGATGACACGGTTCAATTTTGGTGAAAATCGGAGCAACGGTCTAGGAGGAGTTTGAAAAAGTAAGTTTTTAAAGAAAAACAATACACTGGACAGGAAGTTCAGCTGACTATAGCAAATTTGATATCTATGTTCTCAGCACGACCCAAGGAATCTACAGAGACCAGTTTCATTACAATCGGTGAATACAGTCAAAAGTTATTAGCATTTTTGTAAATTTTGTTATAACTTTTGACCACAAGGTGGCGCTGGTCCGAAACTTCTCAGACTCCTTCAGGACATTGTGCTGATGACCCATACCGAGTACGCTAATGCGTTCGTAAAATACAGCATTTTAGCACAAAATTCAATATGGCCGACAGCCAAAATGTCCGATATGGGAAAATTTGACATCATTCGACTCGGCATGATGCCCCGAATCCAACGAGACCAAATTCATGATTTTTGGCCAAACCCAAAATGTCAGATATGAGAAAATTGGATATCATTCGACTCGGCATGATGCCCCAAATCCAACGAGACCAAATTATGATTTTTGGACAAACCCATCAGAAGTTATAAGCAAAAACATAAATTTTTCATATCTCCGCACCACTAGGTGGCGCTGCGCCGAAACGCTGCATGTTGCCTCAGGTCATGCTTGTGATGACATGTACCAAGTTTGGTCTGAATTTGATAAAGCGTTGCGGAGATACAGCCTTATGTCTATTTTCGCAAGCACTTCGTACAATATGTTCGCGTGTTTATCGAAAACGATTTGAGGAATCAACTTGAATTCCATAACTTTTTGTCGGCATGGTCTGAAGATGATCTGGTTCAATTTTCGTGAAAATCGGAGTAACGGCCTAGGAGGAGTTCGAAAAAGTACGTTTTTCAGAAAATTCTAAATGGCGGAAAAATTTTCATGACGGAAATTGACGTCATAGGGTGCGATCGATTCGTCTTGACCCAAGGAATCAGAGGAAAAATTGTTTCTAGAATTTTGTTTCTAGCCCTTATGGTTCAAAAGTTATTAACATAAACATAAGTGCAACTTTGAACAGCTGGTGGCGCTAGAGGGATTGAGTTAGAGACTCCAAATTTGCTATGGACATAGCTCAGACTGTCCTCTAACTGTGTGCCAAATTTCATAACTTTCCCGCAAGCGGTTCTATGGGTTGCCATAGACTTCAAGAGCGGAAGAAGAATGATAATAAATATAGCTGCAAGCAGCAATTACGGGGCCAAGCACAAAAACGGCACAAGAAGCCAGCCAACATGGCTGGGAGCATCAGACCAACAGCAGCAGTGAGCAATTAGAAAAAAAGTTATTAACATTTTTGTCAATTTTGTTATAACTTTTGACCACAAGGTGGCGCTGGTCCGAAACTTCTCAGGCTCCTTCAGTGCATTGTCCTGATGACCCATACCAAATTTATGAATTTTGGTCAAACCCATCAGAAGTTATAAGCAAAAATAGCTATTTTTCATATCTCCACTCCAGTAGGTGGCGCTACGCCGAAACACTCTATGATGCCTCAGGTCATGCTTGTGATGACACGTACCAAGTTTGATCTGAATATGATAAAGCATTGCAGAGATACAGCTTCAAGAGTCATTTTTGCATCATATCTCAAATTGTTTGCTCTGGTATACGAAAACGGTTTGACATATCGACTTGAAATCCATAACTTTTTGTCGACATGGTCTGAAGATGACACGGTTCAATTTTGGTGAAAATCGGAGCAACGGTCTAGGAGGAGTTCGAAAAAGTAGGTTTTTAAAGAAAAACAATATGGCGGACAGGAAGTTCAGCTTACTATGGCAAACTTGATATCTATGTTCTCAGCATGACCCACAGAATCTACTGAGATCAGTTTCATTACAATCGGTTAATATAGTCAAAAGTTATTAGCATTTTTGTAAATTTTGTTATAACTTTTGACCACAAGGTGGCGCTGGTCCGAAACTTCTTAAGCTCATTCAGGACATTATGCTGATGACCCATACCGAGTTTCATAATGATACGCTAATGCGTTCGTAAAATACAGCATTTTAGCACAAAATTCAAAATGGCTGACAGCTGAAATGGCCAATATGGGAAAATTGGATATCGTTCGACTCAAGATGATGCCCCAAATCTAACGAGACCAAATTCATGATTTTTGGCCAAACCCATCAGAAGTTATAAGCAAAAATAGCCATTTATCATATCTCCGCATCACTAGGTGGCGCTGCGCCGAAACACTGCATGTTGCCTCAGGTCATGCTTGTGATGCCATGTACCAAGTTTGGTCTGAATACGATAAAGCGTTGCGGAGATACAGCCTTATGTCTATTTTCGCAAGCACTACATACAATTTGTTTGTGTGTTTTTCGAAAACGGTTTGAGGAATCGACTTGAATTCCATAACTTTCTGTCGGCATGGTCTGAAGATGATGTGGTTCAATTTTCGTGAAAATCGGAGTAGCGGCCTAGGAGGAGTTCGAAAAAGTACGTTTTTCAGAAAATTCAAAATGGCGGAAACATTTTCATGACGGAAAATGACGTCATAGGGTCCAATCGATTCGTCTTGACCCAAGAAATCAGAGGAAAAAAGAATTTTGTTTCTAGCCCTTACGGTTCAAAAGTTATTAACATAAACATAAGTGCAACTTTGGACAGCTGGTGGCGCTAGAGGGATTGAGTTAGAGACTCCAAATTTGCTATGGGCATAGTTCAGACTGTCCTCTAACTGTGTGCCAAATTTCACAACTTTCCCGCAAGCGGTTCTATGGGCTGCCATAGACTTCAAGAGCGGAAGAAGAAACGGAAGAAGAATAATAATAAGCGTACGGAACGCCAACAGATACAATAGGTGCCTAAGCACCTTCGGTGCTTGGCCCCTAAATATAGCTGCAAGCAGCAATTACGGGGCCAAGCACAAAAACGGCACAAGGAGCCAGCCAACATGGCTGGGAGCATCAGACCAACAGCAGCAGTGAGCAATTAGAAAAAAAAGTTATTAGCATTTTTGTCAATTTTGTTATAACTTTTGACCACAAGGTGGCGCTGGTCCAAAACTACTCAGGCTCCGTCAGGGCATTGTCCTGATGACCCATACCAAATTTATGAATTTTTGTCGAACCCATCAGAAGTTACAAGCAAAAATAGCCATTTTTCATATTTCCCCTCCAGTAGGTGGCGCTGCGCCGAAACACTGTATATTGCCTCAGGTCATGCTTGTGATGACACGTACCAAGTTTGGTCTGAATATGTCAAAGCATTGTAGAGATACAGCTTCAAGAGTAATTTTTGCATCATGCCTCAAATTCTTTGCTCCGGTATACGAAAATGGTTTGACTTATCGACTTGAAATCCATAACTTTTTGTCGGCATGGTCTGAAGATGATATGGTTCAATTTTGGTGAAAATCGGAGCAACGGTCTAGGAGGAGTTCGAAAAAGTAGGTTTTCAAAGTAAAACGATATGGCGGACAGGAAGTTCAGCTGACTATGGCAAATTTGTAATCTATGTTCTCAGCATGACCCAAGGAATCTATTGAGACCAGTTTCATTACAATCGGTTAATATAGTCAAAAGTTATTAGCATTTTTGTAAATTTCGTTATAACTTTTGACCACAAGGTGGCGCAGTGCTGAAACTTCTCATGCTCCTTCAGGGCTTTGTCCTGATGACCCATACCGAGTTTCGTAACGATACGCTAATGCGTTCGTAAAATACAGCATTTTAGCACAAAATTCAAAATGGCCGACAGCTAAAATGGCCAATATGGGAAAATTGGATATTATTCGACTCGGCATGATGCCCCAAATCCAAGGAGACCAAATTTATGATTTTTGGACAAACCCATAAGAAGTTATAAGCAAAAATAGCCATTTTTCATATCTCCGCACCAGTAGGTGGCACTGCGCCGAAACACTGCATGGTGCCTCAGGTCATGCTTGTGATGACATATACCAAGTTTGGTCTGAATATGATAAAGTGTTGCAGAGATACAGCCTTACTTCTATTTTCGGAGGCGCTACGTACAATTCGTTCGTGTGTTTTTTGAAAACGGTTTGAGCAATCGACTTGAATTCCATAACTTTTTGTCAGCATGATCTGAAGATGATCTGGTTCAATTTTCGTGAAAATCGGAGTAACGGCCTAGGAGGAGTTCGAAAAAGTAGGTTTTTCAGAAAATTCAAAATGGCGGAAAAATTTTCATGACGGAAAATGACGTCATAGGGTGCAATCTATTCGACTTGAGCCAAGGAATCAGAGGAAAAAATAATTTTGTTTCTAGCCCTTATGGTTCAAAAGTTATTAACATAAACATAAGTGCAAATTTGGACAGCTGGTGGCGCTAGAGGGATTGAGTTAGAGACTCCAAATTTGCTATGAACATAGGTCAGACTGTCCTCTAACTGTGTGCCAAATTTCATAACTTTCCCGCAAACGGTTCTATGGGCTGCCATAGACTTCAAGAGCGGAAGAAGAAGAAGAAGAAGAAGAATAATAAGCGTACGGAACGCCAACAATAACAATAGGTGCCTAAGCACCTTCGGTGCTTGGCCCCTAATAATAATAATAAAAAAAAAAGAACGCCAACAATAACAATAGGTGCCTCCGCACCTTCGGTGCTTGGCCCCTAAATATAGCTGCAAGCAGCAATTACGGGGCCAAGCAAAAAAGGCACAACAAGACAGCCAAGATGGCAGGGAGCATCAGACCAGCCGAAACAGTAAGCAATTAAAGACCTATTAGGATCATTTTAGGCAAAAGAGCTGAAAAATGATATATTCAGTCAATAATAAAGATTTAATGGTTTATCACTTTGACTAATAGGTGGCGCTGTGACAAAATTAACGTGGTATGGTCAGAGTGAGGTAACAATGACACTCGCTAAGGATATGACTCCCGTGAAAATAAGTCAACCAGATCAAAAGTTATAAGCATATGAAAAAAACACTAGGTGGCGCTGGTTTGAAACTTCTCAGGCTCCTTCGGGACCTTGTGCTGATGACTCATACCGAGTTTCGTAACAATACGCTAATGCTTTCATAAAATACAGCATTTTTGCACAAAATTCAAAATGGCCGACAGCCAAAATGGCTAATATGGGAAAATTGGATATCATTCGACTCGGCATGATGCCCCTAATCTAACAAGACCAAATTTATGATTTTTGGACAAACATATTTGAAGCTATAAGCAAAAATAATGGCTATTTTGACTTTTCTGAATCTCCAGACCAGTAGGTGGTGTTGCGACGAAACTCAGCATGTAGGCTCTGGTCTTGCTTGGGATGATTTGTACGAAGTTTGGTGTAAATATGATAAATCATTGCAGAGATACAGCCATGAGTCCAAACTGGGTGCTCTGCGTTAAATTAATTTGCGTGTTTTTTGAGAATGGTTGAGTTTATCAAAAAGCTTTTGATAACTTTTTGCCAGAATGGTCTAAAGATGATCTGGTTCAATTTTCATGATAATCAGACCAACAGCCTAGGACGAGTTTGAAAAAGTAGGTTTTTCGCAAAATTCAAAATGGCGGACAAACCATAAGTCGAAACCTAGCGTGTTAGGTATCGTTAGACTCAGCAGGGATTCAGGAGTCTAAGATCATGACTATTTTGAAAATAAGTCGACCACACTCATAGTGATAAGCATTTGAATATTTGATTTTACCACTAGGTGGCGCTGGTGCGAAACTTCTCAGGCTCGTTCAGGGCATCGTACTGATGACCCATATCGAGTTTTGTGATGATATGCTAATGTGTTCGTAAAATACAGCATTTTTGCACAAAATTTAAAATGGTCGACGACCAAAATGGCTGATATGGTAATAATGGTTATCATTCGACTCGGCATGATGCCCCTAATCTAACAAGACCAAAGTTATGATTTTTGGACAAACCTATCTGAAGCTGCAAGCAAAAATAACCATTTTTTGTATATCCAAACCAGTAGGTGGCGTTATGACAAAACTCAGCATGTAGGCTCTGGTCTTGCTTGGGATGATATGTATGAGGTTTGGTCTGAATATGATAAAGCATTGCAGAGATACAGCCATGAGTCCAAATTGGGTGCTCTACGTAAAATTAATTTGCGTGTTATTTGAGAATGGTTTGATTTACCAAAAAGCTTTTGATAACTTTTTGCCAGAATGGACTGAAGATGATCTGATTTGATTTTCATGACAATCAAATGAAGCGTCTAGGACGAGTTCGAAAAAGTAGGTTTTTCGCAAAATTCAACATGGCGGACAAACCATATTTCGAAACCTAACATGTTTGGTATCGTTGGACTCAGCAGGGATTCAGGAGTCTAAGGACATGACTCTTTTGAAAACAAGTCGACCACAGTCAAAGTGATAAGCATTTGAATATTTGATTTTACCACTAGGTGGCACTGGTGTGAAACTTCTCAGGCTGGTTCAGGGCATCATGCTGATGACCCATACCGAGTTTTGTGACGATACGCTGATGCGTTCATAAAATACAGCATTTTAGCACACAATTCAAAATGGCCGACGTCCAAAATGGCTGAAATGGTAATAATGGTTATCATTCGACTCGGCATGATGCCCCGAATCTAACAAGACCAAAGTTATGATTCTTGGACAAAACCTATCTGAAGCTGCAAGCAAAAATAATCATTTTTTGTATATCCAAACCAGTAGGTGGCGCTGCACCAAAACTCAGCATGTAGGCTCTGGTCTTGCTTGGGATGATATGTATGAACTTTTGTCTGAATATGATAAAGCATTGCAGAGATACAGCCATGAGTCCAAATTGGGTGCTCTATGTTAAATTAATTTGCGTGTTATTTGAGAATGGTTTGATTTACCAAAAAGCTTTTGATAACTTTTTGCCAGAATGGACTGAAGATGATCTGGTTTGATTTTCATGACAATCAAATGAACCGTCTAGGACGAGTTCGAAAAAGTAGGTTTTTCGCAAAATTCAACATGGCGGACAAACCATATTTCGAAACCTAACATGTTGGTATCGTTGGACTCAGCAGGGATTCAGGAGTCTAAGGACATGACTCTTTTGAAAACAAGTCGACTACAGTCAAAGTGATAAGCATTTGAATATTTGATTTTACCACTAGGTGGCGCTGGTGCGAAACTTCTCAGGCTGGTTCAGGGCATCATGCTGATGACCCATACCGAGTTTTGTGACGATACGCTGATGCGTTCATAAAATACAGCATTTTAGCACAAAATTCAAAATGGCCGACGGCCAAAATGGCTGATATGGTAATAATGGTTATCATTCGACTCGGCATGATACCCTGAATCTGACGTGACCACATTTATGATTTCTGGACAAACCATTCAGAAGTTATTAGCCAAAATAGCCATTTTTCGTATCTCCGGACCAGTAGGTGGCACTGCACTGAAACACTGCATGTTTGCTTGCTTAAAATATTTTATGCAAGCAAAAATAATCATTTTTTGTATATCCAAAGCAGTAGGTGGCGCTGCGCCAAAACTCAGCATGTAGGCTCTGGTCTTGCTTGGGATGATATGTATGAACTTTGGTCTGAATATGATAAAGCATTGCAGAGATACAGCCATGAGTCCAAATTGGGTGCTCTACGTTAAATTAATTTGCGTGTTATTTGAGAATGGCTTGATTTACCGAAAAGCTTTTGATAACTTTTTGCCAGAATGGACTGAAGATGATCTGGTTTGATTTTCATGACAATCAAATGAAGCGTCTAGGACGAGTTCGAAAAAGTAGGTTTTTCGCAAAATTCAACATGGCGGACAAACCATATTTCGAAACCTAACATGTTCGGTATCGTTGGACTCAGCAGGGATTCGGGAGTCTAAGGACATGACTCTTTTGAAAACAAGTCGACCACAGTCAAAGTGATAAGCATTTGAATATTTGATTTTACCACTAGGTGGCGCTGGTGCGAAACTTCTCAGGCTGGTTCAGGGCATCATGCTGATGACCCATACCGAGTTTTGTGACGATACGCTGATGCGTTCATAAAATACAGCATTTTAGCACAAAATTCAAAATGGCCGACGGCCAAAATGGCTGATATGGTAATAATGGTTATCATTCGACTCGGCATGATACCCTGAATCTGACGTGACCACATTTATGATTTCTGGACAAACCATTCAGAAGTTATTAGCCAAAATATCCATTTTTCGTATCTCCGGACCAGTAGGTGGCACTGCACTGAAACACTGCATGTTGGCTTAAGTCATGCTTGTGATGACATGTATTAAGTTTGGTCAAAATACGATAAATCATTTTGGAGATATAGCCTTAAGTGTGATTTTGCGAGCTTTCGGTCGAATTAGTTTGTGCCCTATTCGAGAACAGATGGATCTATCGAAAAGCTTTTGATAACTTTTTGCAGTCATGGTCTGAAGATGATCTGGTCCAATTTTTGTGAAAATCGGAGTAACGCCCTAGGAGGAGTTCGAAAAAGTAGGTTATTCGGAAAATTCAAAATGGCGGTAAAATTTTTCATGACGGAAAATGACGTCATATAGTGCAATCGATTCGTCTTGACCCAAGGAATCAGAGGAAAAAAGAATTTTGTTTCTAGCCCTTATGGTTCAAAAGTTATTAACATAAACATAAGTGCAACTTTGGACAGCTGGTGGCGCTAGAGGGATTGAGTTAGAGACTCCAAATTGGCTATGGACACAGTTCAGACTGTCGTCTAACTGTGTGTCAAATTTCACAACTTTTTACCATACGGTTCTATGGGCTGCCATAGACTCCAAGAGCGGAAGAATAATAATAATAAGAAAACTAACAATAACAATAGGTGCCTAAGCACCTTCGGTGCTTGGCCCCTAATAATAAGAAAACTAACAATAACAATAGGTGCCTAAGCACCTTCGGTGCTTGGCCCCTAAATATAGCTGCAAGCAGCAATTACGGGGCCAAGCACAAAAACGGCACAAGAAGCCAGCCAACATGGCTGTGAGCATCAGACCAAATGCAACAGTGAGCAATTAAAGACCTATTAAGATCATTTTAGGCAAAAGAGATGAAAAATGATAAAAAATGAGGATTTACTGTTTCATCACTTTCGACCAATAGGTGGCGCTGTGACCAAATTAATGTGGTATGGTCAGAGTGAGGTGACAATGACACTTGCAAAGTTTGGTGTCAATATGTCAAAGCATTGCAGAGATACAGCTTCAAGAGTCATTTTTGCATCATGCCTCAAATTCTTTGCTCCGGTATACGAAAACGGTTTGACGTATCGACTTGAAATCCATAACTTTTTGTCGACATGGTCTGAAGATGATAAGGTTCGATTTTGGTGAAAATCGGAGCAACGGTCTAGGAGGAGTTCGAAAAAGTAGGTTTTTAAAGAAAAACAATATGGCGGACAGGAAGTTCAGCCGACTATGGCAAATTTGATATCTATGTTCTCAGCATGACCCAAGGAATCTACTGAGACAAGTTCCATTACAATCGGTAAATATAGTCAAAAGTTATTAGCATTTTTGTAAATTTTGTTATAACTTTTGACCACAAGGTGGCGCAGTGCTGAACCTTCTCAGGCTCCTTCAGGGCATTGTCCTGATGACTCATACCAAGTTTCGTAACGATACGCTAATGCGTTCGTAAAATACAGCATTTTAGCACAAAATTCAAAATGGCCGACGGCCCAAATGTCCGATATGGGAAAATTGCATATCATTTGACTCAGCATGATGCCCTGAATCCAACGAGACCAAATTTAGAAGTTATAAGCAAAAATATCAATTTTCAATGTCTCCGGACCAGTAGGTGGCGCTGCACCGAAACACTGCATGATGACTCAGGTCATGCTTGTTATGACATGTAGGAAGTTTGGTCTGAATACGATAAAGTGTTGCGGAGATACAGCCTCACTTCTATTTTCGCAAGCACTACATACAATTCGTTTGTGTGTTTTTCGAAAATGGTTTGAGGAATCAACTTGAATTCCATAACTTTTTGTCGGCATGGTCTGAAGATGATCTGGTTCAATTTTCGTGAAAATCGGAGTAACGGCCTAGGAGGAGTTCGAAAAAGTAGGTTTTTCAGAAAATTCAAAATGGCGGAAAAATTTTCATGACGGAAAATGGGTACATTTGAATCAGCATGTCCCAAGGAATCAGAGTAAAAAAGAATTTTGTTTCTAGCCCTTAGGGTTCAAAAGTTATTAGCATAAACATAAGTGCAAATTTGGACAGCTGGTGGCGCTAGAGGGATTCAGTTAGAGACTCCAAATTTGCTATGGACAAAGGTCAGACTGTCCTCTAACTGTGTGCCAAATTTCACAACTTTCCTGCAAGCGGTTCTATGGGCTGCCATAGACTTCAAGAGCGGAAGAAGAAGAAGAAGAAGAATCAAAAATAAAAAGAACGCCAACAAATACAATAGGTTCCTAAGCACCTTCGGTGCTTGGCCCCTAATTAAATTAACATTTTTCTAAAAAGCATTTCGGAGCATTACTTAAGAGACTTTAAAAGACATGAGAGCTGATATTCTGCAGTTTGTGTCACTGGGTAGTGCACTCGAAATCGAAGCGAAAGCGAAATCGAAGAATGAACTGGTGTGGTGTGACATCATTTCAAACAAAATCTGGCCAAAATGAAGTTTGTTTTGTGTTCTTTTCAGGAGTTTGCCTTTCGAACTTCCATTGGTCCGTGGTGATGAAGTAACACAAGGTAGGTGTGGCTCTGAGGCTTCGCCCTCTTCAAGATGGAAATGTCAGGGTTCTGTCACTTCAGTCTTGTTTATTTCTTGGTTTTGTGACAGAGCTCTGACACTCCCGTTCTTGTCGTGTTTTTGTGTGAACGTACGGTCTCGAGTGTTCTCGGGGCTGTGCGCTCTCTTGTCTGCGTGCCTTGTTTCATGTTGGGAGCGTGG
The DNA here is from genome assembly GCF_018812025.1 of Megalobrama amblycephala. NCBI lineage: Eukaryota > Metazoa > Chordata > Actinopteri > Cypriniformes > Xenocyprididae > Megalobrama > Megalobrama amblycephala. The sequence goes on along the minus strand of NW_025953465.1, from coordinate 41,616 downwards.
CGTTCGGATCCCGGCACTCGTGTCTAGTTTGGTTTCGGTTTTGTGTCGGGATTCGGACACTCGCGCTCCCAGTCCTGTCTTTATTGTGAGCGCACGGTTTGTGTGTACTTTCACTTGCCGTGCGCTCTTGTCTCATGTTTTGTGTAGCACGCGGTGATTTCCACCTGCCGCGTGCTTTCATGTTGTGTTTTTGTCTTGTGTTGTCTTAGCACGCAGTCTGTGTTTCACGGGCTGCGTGCTTCCATGTTGTCTTGTTTTGTGTGAACACGTGGCTTATGAGTTTTCATAGTCACGTGTTCATGTCTCGTCTTGTGTAAGCACATGGCTTGTGATTTGTCTTCATTGGCCATGTGCTTGTGTCTTTGTTTTGTTTTGTGTGAGCACATGGCTTGTCATGTGTTTCTTTGTGCCATGTGCTCTCATGTCTATTGTTTTGACCCCGCCCACCTTGTTACCTCATTATTGGTTGATTTGCCCCACCTGTCCTCCCTCGTTACCTGCCTTGTTTGCTCTCCTATTTATTCTCCTTGTGTTTGCAGTCCTGTGCTGGTTCGTTGTCGTAATTTCCTGTCTTTGTATGTCGTTTATTCTCTGGTGTTCCATGAGTCAAGCCAAGTCAAGTCGAGTCCTGTTTGTCAAGTCTGTTTTTCCCCCACGGGGTAGTTTTTGTTGTCTTGTTTTGTTTTATTTTTATTATTAATAAAGCCCTTCCTTTCCTGCAATTGAGTCCTCGCTCTTTCCCTTCCTGAAACCTGACAGGAAATCTTCTCTGGTTCATTTCTCTGTTCTGTCTGTCGTGAACACTGGAGAGCCGCTTTATAGTAGAAACTGAAGTTGTAACTCTAATGGAAAGAGATGCTGACACTGTTTTTCATATTTAATAATGTAAAGCTGCTGCTTTAAAGCAATCCATTGTATAAGGTTCTGTATAAATAAAGGTAATGTGACTGGAATTGCAGAGTTGGTGCAAACATCCACATCACTAGGATCAGATGGTTTCTTAACTACTGTTTTCTCACTGCTGTCAGTATTCTTGTGTATTTATTTTGTTTTTGAGAGGAAAGCGCACAGCACATATTTACATATTCATCTATCATCTATCAACATCTTTTTAACCCTAAGCATAGAATGAAAAAGAAATTGAGTGTATCAGGGGCTTGAGAGACATCATTCTTCTGTCATTATTCATTGTGAAGCAATAAACATCTAAGGTCATGAACAAGCTGAACATCTGGGATTATGGATCAGGTTACTGAGATTATTGATTATTATTGAGAAAGGGAACTGTCGGTGGGTAGGATGAATTCAAAGATCATCAGAGCTGATTATAAGGATCAATACCAATTACAATCACTGGGGTTATTATCTAAATTACAGATCCTCGTTTGCAGACAGGATGATTATAGAGCTTATCCTTCAGTTTTATGATCTGAGCTGATTATAATGACAGTTATCATAGTTATTATCTAGATTACAGTTGCCTGTTGGCAGGCGGGATGATTATAAAGATGAGAATTACCTGCTGGCAGGTACAGCGATGACCAGAAGATTTGATCCTTCCTTCCAGTAGCCCACATGAACCAACTGCTGCTTGAGCCACAGAGAGGAACTGTGGGAGAAACAGAGGACATGTGACATGATATACGGCATTAAAACTATAGTAAAATGCAAAAGACAGAGCAGGACTTAAAATGAACTAGTAAAGGCAAAAAGACAGAAGCTTGACCATTTACAGCACCTACACTATATACTTCCTTCATACACTACTGTTCAAAAGTTTGGGGTCAGTAAGATTTTTCTTTTTTTTTTTTTTTTTTAAAGAAATTAATACTTTTATTCAGTAAGAAGAATGCATTAAATGTATCAAGTAAGGACATTTGTAATGTTACATAAGATTTCTATTTCAAATAAATGCTGTTCTTTTGAACTTTCAAAGAATCCTAAAAAAACAAAAATATTAAGCAGCACAACAGTTTTCAGTATTGATAATCATAAATGTTTCTTGAACAGCAAATCAGCATATTACAATGATTTCTGAAGGATCATGTGACACTGAAGACTGAAAATTCAGCTTTGATCACAGGAATAAATTTGATTTTAAAATTTATTCAAATAGAAAACAGCTATTTTAAATTGTAATAATATTTAATTTTTTTTTTTTTTGATCAAATCCCAGCGTCTCACCTGACTATCTGTCCACCTGTGACGTTCTCCAGCATGTCACAGAGTGTCAGGAAAATCCCTCTTACCGCCTTCAGCTGGGCTGAAGCCTCAGACACCGGATACCGGTACAAAATCTCCTGCTGTACAGAGGAAACACACTTCAGTAACGCAAGCTCATTTTACTGCATTTATGCATGATCACACTATCATATAAATGCTTTTATGAACTTTATTTGAAACTCACTTTGCTTAAATGGAGAGCAAAAGTGTCTCCTTAGTCAATAATGTCACAAAATAAGCAGAAAACACAGCTAGGAAATAACTAATTAAAAATAGTACACACTTAACAGTGTTGCTATTGTTAACTAAAACTAATAAAAATCATTTTCAGTGAAATAAAATAAAATATAAATAATGAAAACCTTAAAAAACTTGTTACTTTGGCAACAAACTGAAATTAAATAAATTCAATTTACTTTCATTTAAAATTTAAATTATAAATTATATATATATATATATATATATATATATATATATATATATATATATATAATTTATATTATAAATTTAATTTTAATTTTACTTCCTTAAAACTTGTTCCTACTCTTATCCTGAATGATTCATCAGTGCATTTCAAATGATTTTCCTTCTTACTCTTCCAATTCCCTTCTTATTTTCATTTTCTTTCTTAAAAATGTCTTTAAAATCCATTCACATTGTCTTTAAATTACGAGTAGCTCGCAGCTCATAACTTTGCCAAAAACCACATTTCCCCATGAGGAATGGCCATTCTTCTCAACGGCAGTATGAGATAGTCTGAGGTTTATCTGCAGGAGGGAATGAAGGGGAGGGATGTTTCCTTTGTCATTTTAATTAGTATTCTGAGCAGGAACACTTCAAGCTGGCAATGCTTTCAGACCACGTGCATTTGAGTTTGTGTGAGAAATGCGTTCTTATGCCTGTCTTAAACCCACAAGCCTTCAACCTCAAGCTACACACACACACAGCAGACACACACACACACACACACACACACACACACACACATCTTATCTCTTCAGCGTATTCCTTACACTTTAAAAGCTCAAGTCAGCATTCAGAGGTGGTCGTTGCTGTCTTTACAGCAGCACTGTGGCCTGTGGTTTGGAGCACCGAGAGCTGCAGCGCATAAAAACACACATTATAAATGCTCAAACTCACATTAGAGCTCCACACAGTATCAATCACTGCAGGCAGAAAGAGGTTTTTAAGTGAGTCGGATTGCAAGCACGCTTCTCACAGCGAAGATTTAACACCGTAAATAAACTACTTTAACCTATCAGCACCTGGAGGGATGCATTTACAAAAGCTGTTTCGATGTATTCAAAACTTCAACCTGACAGTAACCGACAGTAGGCCAAAAACAAATGTAAATCTTTGTAAAGCGTGTACGACTAGGTCAGGATTCCTCATTCCTGCAGAGTTTAGTTTAACTGTGCTCAAACACACCTGGCTGTAATTTTCAAGTAAGCCCAACAACTCTGATTAGTCGATTCAAATCTGTTCAGTATTAGTTGAATCTAAATTTTTCAGCAAAGTGGCCTACAGGACCAGAAATTAAGAACCCTGCACTAAGTGAATCATTTACCTGTCAAGAACATGTCAGTCATATTTCATTCTAAAATCAAATGTCCAAAAAATTAGGGAAAATATTTAAATATTATTGCAATTTACAATATCATATTTTTTAATATTATAATATTTTACTGTATTACAGGAATAATGGGACTATACATAAACAAAATATATATTTGAAAATTATATATCCTATTACAGTGATGAAATGTTGGTGATTATGAAATAAATTCTATAGGTAAAATATAATTTTTGTTGGTTTTTGTTATTTTGATCTAGAGATGTTCTTTGTGAAATCCACCCTGCATTTCCGACAATCCTAACTTTTAATGGAAATTTTGCTTCTCTTTATGAATTGAGCGATTCAAGTCTTTAAAATGAAAACCTTCCAAAGTCCTGATGGGCGGTTTTCCTTTCTGTTGGGAACGCGGCGTCTCGCTGTGAATTATTCAGCCAGGCGAAGGCGAGCTTTTCCCTCTCTTCTCCTGTTTCCTGACGTCAAGCTGATGGCTATAAATACGAGCGACTGTTAGCGGTACAGCAGAGCCATTCATGCTCATTTCTGGCAGCTCGGCACTGACTGATTTAACGGGGGGAAACTCTTTTGGACGGCGAAATCATGTTAACGGATTAAGCACTGAAAAAATCCACACACAGCTGTTTTAGCTTTCCCCAATTTTCACAAGCTGAAAATAATATTTGTAATGCAATCAATCGGTGGAGAGTCTCTGAACATTTTGTTCCTCCTCTGAATCAGACTGACCTCCTCCTGCTGCGACTCAGAGTCCAGTTTGAGTGAGAGGTACATCACAATGTGTGGTACGTGTGCGATAGACATCTGGAGCTCGACTGTATCCTCCCCCCACAGCAGTCGGACCAGCTGACTGACCGGAGGAGGCGGTTTCGGCCTCGAGTCCGGGCTGCTCCCAACGGGACAGACAGTCTCCAGAGTTAACCTCACCTGAGAAAAAACACAGAAAGAATTAGAAATAAATACGAATGATAACATGAAAACACCAACTATACAATCTTATCAAGTTGCTTACACTCAAAGTTCTTAAAATAAAGCCCAATGTACTGCTTTAATATGAAGGAATTTTCCGTATTGATTTTTCATAGGTGTCTTATCCATATTTTGAATTGCTTTGCTTTGCATTGTGTTGTGTTTTAGGGTTTAATGAATACCAGTAAACTACCACAGTGAAATTACCACAGTGGTTGACCAATCACAACACACTGGTCCAGCCAACCAATCAGAGCACACTGCGATTTTGGGAAGCAGGGGCTTCATAGAGACAGGAACTAAACAGAGCGTTACTAACAGACTGGGAAAAGAGGAGCTGTAATAATGTGAAAAAGAATGTGTTTTTTGAACATTCAAGAATGCAACCCTCTTCTAGTAGACTCCCAAAAACAAAATCAAGACTTTGAAAAAGGGCATAATTTGGAATATTACATAATAGTGATATAGAACTTTCTTAATTTGCCTACTTTGTGCATCTGTTTGTTAAGCAAACTGAAAAGATTATATATAATTACAGCTAAAGCAAGTTGTGTATATGTGCTGAGATTGAAGGAAATACTACAGAAGAGAACACTAAGGTTGACTGACACGGGGCGTTGGCACTTGATGGAGGGCGTGTCTGAAGCTTGGAGCTGTCATAGTGACAAAAGCCAATCACATTGCTTCCAGCTTGGACCACAGCACAACCCAAACAAGCTGGTCTCTGACACCTCCTTTCAGGCTTCATCCCTCCGGTATGTACATGTATAAAGACTGATCAAAGAACTGGGTGATTACTAGGGCTGGGAAAATAAATTGATATATCGCAAATCGAGAAAATCTGGATCGATTCTCTCTCGAATCGATTCTGAGCTTAGATTTTAACAGCAGAAAGTACAGTGTGCTTTAGAAACAGCCGTACTCTGCTTGCTTCCAATTCCTTAAACACACCACTTAAACCTTCTATAAAATAAGCAAATCAAAAAGTTCGAAAAGGTTGAAGCGAATTACAAGGGTGTAATTATCAAGTTACAAGGGTGTTTGCAGTGGACTGTTTACATCAGGGGTGCACAACCCCGTTCCTGGAGATCTACCTTCCTGCAGAGTTCAGCTTCAGCCCTGATCAACACACCTGTCTGTGATTATCAAGTGCTCCTGAAGATCTTAATGAGCTGATGCAGGTGTGTTTTATCAGGGTTGGAGCTAAACTTTGCAGGTAGGTAGATCTCCAGGAACAGGGTTGGGCACCCCTGGTTTACATTAATCTCGCATCATAAAAGCATTCAGAGGTGAAAGTACATTCTCAGACTCAGCTGAATGCACGAATGCTCTTCTTCATGAGCATTTGAGTGTGCTGTTAAAAACTAGCCTAGAGTGCTATCGGCTGATAAAAACTAAGCTCGGAATCGATTTAAGAGAGAATCGCGATGCATTCGGAAAATCTCAGAATCGATCCACAAATCGAGAAGCATCGATTTATTGTCGCAGCCATAGGGTGCTTCTCAATATCCCTCCTTGTTTCCTCGCTCCTCCGTCCTCCATCCTATGACCCGGAAATTGATCGAGCTCAGCCATCTTGAAGGACATCTCAATGGACTATATGCATGGGTTACTTCCTGGTTGTCGTTAGGCCAGCTCGGGCACTTCCGGTGAACTGTTAGCTGTTCATTCTGTAGTCGTTGTACATTGACACAAAACCATCTATGGTTGACTTTTTAATGTTGTATTTATATTTTAATGCAGTTATTACATTTACCTAATTTGCCAATAAACCAGTTTTATTGATTGCAATAAAGACGAAGCTATTGGGACTGTTTAAAAATGCCGTGTCTGTAATTAGACACACACACACATTTTTTCCCCAGCACTTTAAATGTTATTTTTAATGCGATGACCACAAACATAATTTGTTCATCCTTTTGAGATTGTCCCCATTGTAAAACCGAACGTTTAAAAATGTAGGAAATTTAACATTTGATAAAAAACACTTATTTAAAAATAAAAAAGACAGTAATTAGCACTTTAACCAGCAGGTGGCGACAAAGTAGCATTTATTTGCGCACATATCAGCCATTTCCTCTAAACGTTTTTCACTTCGTTTTGAATAAATATTAAACATTATAAAATAACTAGGTTTGAAAAAACATTTTGTCAATGTGAAGTATGAAATACTCACAAAATCTTATGAAAAACAATAACTTTTATTGTGAATTAATTACACAGAAAGCGAGCACCACGCTCTCCCTTTGTAATCACAGCAGATGTCAGTCAGAGCAGCGCAAGATCAATGATTTCAGCACACTTGTGAAAACACACATTTTATTCAATTAATCTAACTAAAGTGCACAATAAATATTTAATTTTTGAAGCTTTTTTTCACATAAAAGTGTGAAAACTAATGGTCGAATTGAATTTAGCCGAGGAGGAACATTGAGGTAACTTACGTCTTTATTTATTTATTTTATAAGCTGTCTTACGTTTGAATAACTAAATTAATGCTATGCCACACTATTTAAGTGACTATATTCTGATTATAAACTAAGTATTACACTACTGATGCTCAACACACCAGCAAATGACATCTCACCAGAAGTTATCGAGCTGGCTTATTAATGCGGAAGTTCTAAAGAACGCTCCGTGCATATAGTCCATTCTCTAATTGCACCGCGAGGAGGTGAGGATCGAGGAGTGAGGAGGCTTCCCGAGGAGTTATGAGCGAGGAGGATACACAGGTGCATCCTTCGCGGAAGTCTTTCTCCTCGAGAAACATGACGCACGCATAAATTCTCCTCCCCCTTCATATATGTCACAATAATTTAAATGTATGCTTTACTTTTGCAGTTTAAATAAACTTTACATCTCGCATATTTCAACGGGGCATCTTGTTTTATTAAGTTGGCTTGAAAAAGCCAACATATTGTTATGCTATTTTTTTCTGAGACTAAAATTTTAGACTCTAACTCCTCCTAGAGCTTTAACTCTACAAACTCCACAGTCTGAAGGTCTGACCCGAGTTGCTATATCTTTTCTAACTGATCGGACTTACGGTTTTCCTAAAAATGACTGTTAAAGCTCGGAAAAATCCCATTGACTTTCATTGACAGAATGTTCAAATGAGCCAAGACTTTCAAATTCCAACTGTCAAAATTCAAATTTAAACTACGGAAGCCCATTAGACTCAAAAACTCAATTAGACTCAAATGTCATTCTATGTACTATTTCTAATCCATTGAAACTCATTCAAACTCATTAACTCATCTATCTATCTATCTATCTATCTATCTATCTATCTATCTATCTATCTATCTATCTATCTATCTAAACTCTTTCAAACTCATAAACTCATCTATATATCTATCTATCTCAAACTCATCTATCTATCTATCTATCTATCTATCTATCTCAAACTCATCTATCTATCTATCTATCTATCTATCTCAAACTCATCTATCTATCTATCTATCTATCATCAAACTAAATCTATTTATCTATGATCAACTCTCATAGCAACCACCCATAACACCATGGCAACCGCATAACAACCACACAAATCACCCTGGCATCATCCTAGCAACCAGCCCGGGTACATTAGCAACCGCATAGCAACACCTTAGCAACCACCCCGAGTACCCTAGCAACCACGTAGCAACACCATAGCAACCACCTGAGTACCCTAGCAACCGCTTAGCAACACCTTAGCAACTACCCCGAGTACCCTAGCAACCGCATAGCAACAACTTAGCAACCACCCCAAGTACCTTAGCAACCGCATAGCAACACCTTAGCAACCACCCCGAATACCTTAGCAACTGCATAGCAACTACCTAGCAACCAACCAGATTACCATAGCAACCGCATAGCAACACCCGAGTACCCTAGCAACCGCATAGCAACACCTTAGCAACCACCCCGAGTACCCTAGCAACCGCGTAGCAACACCATAGCAACCACCCGAGTACCCTAGCAACCACTTAGCAACACCCTAGCAACCACCCCGAGTACCCTAGCAACCGCATAGCAACAACTTAGCAACCACCAAGTACCTTAGCAACCGCATAGCAACACCTTAGCAACCACCCCGAATACCTTAACAACCACATAGCAACACCCTAGCAACCACCCAGAACACCGTAGCAACACTATAGCAACCACCCTGAGTACCCTAGCAACCGCATAGCAACACCCTAGCAACCACCCAGAACACCTTAGCAACACCATAGCAACCACCCTGAGTACCCTAGCAACCGCATATCAACACCCAAGCAACCACCCCGAGTACCCTAGCAACCGCATATCAACACCCTAGCAACCACCCCGAGTACCCTATCTATCTATCTATCTATCTATCTATCTATCTATCTATCTATCTATCTATCAAACTAAATATATCTAATAAAACAAACTTTCAAACTTCAAACATTTAAAACTATTTCAAACTTTCTGGACCGGCTTTTTCAAGCTAACTTAAAGTTTGTCTTCAAACTTTTTTTATCTAGTTAATATTTACTGTATTTTTTTAAATAACCAAACGTTATCAACATATGGGTAGATCCCTCGAGTGCAGCTGATGCCGCTTTGAAGTGATGCTAAAGGGAGTGAGGATATATCATTACACTTGATTCAATTATTCCTCCGTCCTCGCGTCTTTTCCTTGTGTCCTTCCCTCGCATCCTGAAAGGGTGGAGCTAAGACGCAAGGAAAGGAAGCAAGGAAAGGAAACGAGGATGCCCAAATAAGAATTGAGAAGCACCCATAGTGATTACTCACCACAATGATGAACTTTTCCTCTATTTTGATGTTCCTCTATTTTTTGGTGCTGCATGAATGCAATTGGCTAGCATCTGCACTAGGGCATTTGCATAAAGGCAATCTGATTGGCTGACGCCTGCATTGGCGCTTGAAAAGTTTAACATTTTTCAACTTTTGCCACAAGCAACGCCAGTGACGTGACCCAACGGAACCCACAATTCAGTTCGGCAACGCATGACATCACCCCTTCAAAGTAAATGAGAAGGGTTAACAGCAACGCCCCTTGTTAATCAGCCATAATGGTGACTAGCCATAACAAATACTATAAGACTTCTTTCAAAAACAATAAGAAAAATCAAACTGGCCCAAACGTTTGAATGCTAGTGTACAAATATTTCAACTCACACGTATGATTTATGATTTAAGTTGAGCTCCAAAGTCAGCCCAGGACTTCTGCTAAAAAAACTGTAACTTTCTAAGATTGTACAAATCAAATAAAGCACACTCTGAGATCAATTAAAGCAACAGCGCCCATCTGTGAGTTAACAGCACACAGAAAGCAGCATTTTCACTCCCACTCAGCTGTTTAACATGCAGAACAGAAACACACAAATGTTTAGCTGACCGCGAGCAGCTGGACTGCAGTGCTGAGCTGGAGTCTGTCGGGCAGGACGCCACAGCGAGAGGAAAAACGAGCCTGTTATTAGGGGATATGGAAGACTGCCGCTTCCACAGTGAACTCAGTTACAGATCACATAGAGATATTATATCATCATACATTACGGCCAATGCTAGTTCTTCTAGGTTCTACTATTATCAGTTGTGGTTTATAATACCTGGAGAAATCTATCAGATAGCATTCCCAAACTCAATGATTGTTGCTTGACTGCCTGACACTTGATGTAAGTATTATTGTTTATTTATATGTGCTTCCAAAAACATATAATACTTAATATTTAAAAAACAAAATATATATGTATATAAATGTATATATATATATATATATATATATATATATTATACTTACACTAAACATCCAGTTTGGGGTCAGTAAGATTTTTTAATGCTTTCAAAAGAAGTCTCTTATACTTACCAAGGCTGCATTTATTTGATAAAACTACAGTAAAAACAGTAATATTTAGAGCTGCACTATTCTGGATGAAATGAGAATCATGATTTTTTGGGTTTCAAATAGAGATCACGATTCTGAATATAAAACTAAATAAAATAACATGTAATTTACTAGAGGTTCTGACAAAATATCAATTGCTGGACTCTAATTGCTGGAAAAATGTTTAATTAATTTGAAGGAATTATTTAAAAAAAAAATGGTTTTGAATGAATTCAATGACTCATTAATAAATACTTCTTTCATTACTGGATGAATCAGTGTTTTTGATCGAATCTTTTGAATGAATGATTCAATGACAAATACATTTTTTAACAGCCACTTGTCACACTTTACGCTAGTGGCATAAGATGTAATTGATTCAACCGTTATTTGAAGCACCAAGTTTGTTTCAAAAGGTGGTTTGCTCTATTTTGATCGCTATCATAGACATTAGCATTTATATCCTAACTTTATACTTTTATCTCAGTACTTCTGTGATAAATTGAATATTTGTAACACAGAAATAACTACTGTGTGGTTCAAAACTGCTCTCTCTGGCTCATCTGGCGAATCGTTGTCATTAACAAAATAAGATCACGTGGGTGTTTGAATCAAGATCACAATCATTTTTCGATTAATCGTGCAGCTAATATTGTGAAATATTATAACCATTTAAAATAACTGTTTTCTATTTTAATATTTTTAAAGTGTAATTTATTTATGTAATTTTCAGCATCATTACTCCAGTCTTCAGTGTCACATGATCCTTCAGAAATCATTCTAATATGCTGATTTGCTGCTCACAAAACATTTCTGATTATTGTCAATGTTGAAAACAGTTGTGCTGCTTCATATTTTTGTAGAAGCTGTAAAACTTTTTTTTTCAGGATTATTTGATGAACAGAAGGTTCAAAAGAACTCCATTTATTTAAATATAATATCTTTACTGTCACGTTTGATCAATTTAATGCATCACTGATGAATAAAAGTATTAAGTTCTTTAAAAAAATCTTAATGATCCCATACTGGTGTCAATGTCCAAAGAAGGACCGCTACCAGTGGGACATGATGGTTTTGTTTCTGTGGCGTGGTTACTCTAAGCATTTAAAATCAACAATCACGCCATGCTTACCTTATAATTTCATAAATCACCAGCCGAGATGCAGCTCATTTTAAAATCTTGGCAAGCTTCAGGAAACCTCACAACAGCACAGTTCCTCTACCCTAATATCATAATAGCCTTGCCTGTCCTTTTCTGTCCTATGTTGTAATTTGCTATCGGTTCTCGTCCTTTAATCACTTTCTCCCTCTCTCTTCTCCACAGGATAATGGCTCTTTTCCTGTGGCCTACAAAAACAAGCGTTACCGTAACCGCCGTCGCTGCCGGGGCGACAGAACTCTGTAATTTCAACATTCCATCCTCTTCCAGGCAACTGAGAGAACAAAACCAGCTTGAGAAGTGATCAAACGAAAAGCATTCTCAGAGAGAAGAAGTTTCTAGATGTAGTTACAAAATCACGTGGCTGCAAATCATCTGTATTTTCTATGAGAGGTGCATGCTTGTGCAAAACTTGTCTCCCATGATGCTACAAAAAAACCTTTTTAATTAGTCTTTTTGGAAATGATTATGGAAATTAAAAACCGTTGTGCTACTTAATATTTTTGCAGAAACCATGATACATTTTTTTCAAGATTCTTTGATTAAAGTTCAAAAGAACACATTTATTTGAAATAGAAATCTTTTGTAATATAATATATTTTTTTTATTGCCACTTTTGATCAACTTAATGCATCCTTGCTGAATGAAAATTTGTACAAAAATCTTACAAACCCCAAACTTTTGAATGGTGGTATATATTCAAGATCTATAAAAACAAGTCTTAACATTTCATGCAGTGTTACTTCTCAAAATGAGATTTTAGATATTTTTACTTGTTAAGGCATTCTGGATGGTTGCTCACAAGCCCAAGTCTCCATGATATTCTAGTCTCTAGACATCACTTGGTCACTCCATTAAATGTTAAGATTTTCTGATTGCTTAGTTACAGCACACCTCTCATTCATGACTGTAGTATAATTTGTGTTGGGCGAGGTGCATGCCAAGTTTAATAGCTGGAGTTAGGACTTTGTTCAAATCACTGATGATTTAAACGTGCATTTCTATGTGAAGAAAATGTGATTCTTAAATGCTCTTATTTTCAAAGAAGTTTAGTGGTCTTTTGAAACATGCCTTCAGACTCCATACAGCTTCTGGGTTTGGGGTTTTGATGAAGTGTTTTGGGTTGAGATCAGTCGTAGTAGCTATTGTGGCCATAAATGGAAACTTTTTGCAAATGTAGAGTTGAAAACTACTTAACTTTACTAACAATTTGGAACAAACAACAGCCTCACTAACCCAAAGAACTCAGCAGCAGCTTACAACATGAGGAAACATCAAAGCTGAATGCACACCGACAGTCAATTTGTCTTGTTTATGACAAGATTACCACCAATATTTCCCAAATTAAGTTTAACTCTTAACAATTTGCACAATCATTTGTTAATGTAGAAAATATTGTTGGAATGGAGGGTTTTCAAAAAAAGAGCATTTACTCACAGGCCAAGAGGCACAGACCAAAAACCAAAACCAATTTTAGAAAGTGCTCATCTGAAAACATTATGTCTTGTTAAAAAAAAAGTCTCATTTCAAGGCAGTTAAGTCAAATTAATCCCTTAAAAATAGACTTCAGTTCCCAAAACATGGAGTTGCCCTTATGTGCTCTCAGCGTTTGTGAGTTTATGGGAGGTCTGAGAGCAAGAAAAGCTGAGCTTTTTTCTTATAAGTGGTGAAAAGAGAGATTTCTCAGCTTTCATCCTTATATTTACCTCAGGGTTGAACTGTTTGACTGCTGCAAAGAGCAAAATAAACATTATGAGACAAAGATTTGTTCATTTTCATTGTTCAAGCTTTGCCTGTTTCAACAGTTTAAGCATTTAGACTTAAGACTTAGGGCGTTTTCACACTTGGTTTCTTTGGAGCATTTGTTTCAAAAGCTGGCTCGTTTTCTCCCTTAGTTCTATTTGTTTAGGCACACATGACAATCGCACTCAAATCTATACCAAAAAAATCAGTCTGAGATTGCCTGAACAAGGTGGTCTCGGTCCGATTGAAAACAACTCTGGAGAGGTTCGCCTGTGGTGAGAAAGCAATCCAACCCAACATACCAACAAACCAGAAAGGCTGTATCACAATGTATAATAGGTAATTATGTATGTTGTGTGAAAAGCAAATGCCTCTCAAAATGAATCGTGGGTTAACCTGAAACAAAGATGAAGTGTAATGACCAATTGAAATTTGGTCAGGCATTTTTGAACTGTCCAAAACACATCAAAATACAGAAGTTTACAAGGTGTTTAGCGAGAGAAGCTCTCAAAGAGATGGGCTTCAATTGTCTTATCCTGACAGATGACAGCTATAAGAGGAATCCCAGAACATAAACAGGTGCGCTCTGACTAGTCAGAGGACATTTTACTCGCACATGGCTTATATTCACAACTTTTGGTCCATTTAGAAATATTGCCTTGTAAAAAGTGAACCGAACCAAGAACAAATTGCAACATTGTAACAACTTTAATCCCTGTTTTGGTACAAAGCAAACGATCTACAGATTGTAAAACGTCCTGAGATGCACTTCAGTAGGAAAAAGACATTGGGTGGTCCATGACATTCGAAATGCTCTCCATCCACACTAGCATCTTCCAGCGTTTTCCAAATGTTTCTCGTCTACACTGAAAAGACGGAAAATGTTTAAATCATCTTACTCCGCATACATGAAACAGAATAAAAGCTGATACCGAAAGACCATACGTAATCATTGTCGTAATCATGGACATGGTCAGCAACAATACTCAGGTAGGCTGTGGTGTTTAAACAATGCTCAATCAGTACTAAGGTCAGGTGCCAAAAGTGTGCCAAGAAAATATCCACCACACCATTACACCACCACCAGCCTGAACCGTTGATACAAGGCAGGATAGATCAATTCTATCCAATGTTAATTACGCCAAATACGCCTTGCAGAAGAAATCAAGCCTCATCAGACCAGATAAAGTTTTTCCAATCTTCTACTGTCCAATTTTGCTAAGCCTGTGTGAATTGTAGCCTCAGTTTCCTGTTCTTAGCTGATCTGCTTCAAGGTTGGATGTGTTGTGTGTTCAGAGATGCTCTTCTGCAGACCTCGGTTTGTAACGAATACTTATTTGAGTTACTGTTGCCTTTCTAATGCAAACGTAGCCAAAAATGCATACTTACCTGTGTGGGGCCCGGTATACAGGACAAAACTCTCTCAATGTTTTCTGAGGTGACTTCCACATCGTCCACAGCAACCAGGGCGTCACCTACAGAAAGCATGAAAGATATTCTCCTCAAAGTTCACAAACATCTGCTCATTGTCGCCTGATTCCTGAGTGTGCAAACAGTTTTGGTAAACTGTATTTTTACCATAAGATAAAAAACAAATGCACATCAAACAGCACCTCCACCTGCCTTTGGTAGATTTGCACACTTTCCTCTTTGTGGCATGCAAAGATTTTCCTTGGTTATTTCAGATAAACGGTCTAATTGCTTTAGTATGGATGGGCGTTTGAGAAACAATCGTAAAAAGCTGCTGGGGAAAGAGTTTTCAGGGTAATGTAACCCGTTTGGAATTTCTTTGGTCTGTCTCTGGGAGAGAGTGACTGTGGGTTCCCCTCGAATATCGTTTTAGTACATCAACAGAAAAATATTCACTGTAAATATGGCTGAAAATCGAAAAAACAGCTTTTTTGTTACTTCCAATCATGATTTCATAACCAAATGTGCTGGGAATATAAAACTAAAGTGTTTTACAGGCAGTTGTAAGAAAGAATATAAATAAAACCAACCACAAGACCAAGCCACAGCTTGACTTATCAGTTTCATTATATTAACCAGACTGTTCTGAAGAAAATGTGAGTGGCGTTAGCCTGGGCAAAACTCACCAGGTGTTCTGAATGGCTGTTAATGCATTGCTATGCCATTGCTAGGATGGTTTTGAATGGTTGCTACAACACCACTGCTGAAATTTTTCTCCTTAAAACTGCAGTGAACCAAAGACAGTCTCAAAAACACAGTTTTGAAATTTTCCCTGTATTTTACGTCACAAATATGTTCTAACTTTAGCTCTGTAACCCTTATTAGCTTTAGCATATTATTAACTATGCTGCGAAGCAGGTGGGTCTCAAGAGAAGCCAGGTTATCACAGAATATTTTTCTGTTGATGTGAAAAATCCGGTACATTTAGCAATATAGCGGGTGAATGATGTACACAACGTATATTACAGTGTTATTATGAACTATATGCCTTTCTCTACTTATGTTCTAAGTTGTTCAAAGCGTTTCTAAGGATGCTGATTTTTAGAAAGCAGCTGTCTGACTCTGAAGAACGGGAACATGGTTTGTGTAATATTAACAACACATCATTAGCTGTTTGATAACGTAGTCAAGCCAAAGGCTAATCATATTAATTACTGTTATGTGTCCGATGTTGTAGAGAGCGTTACATAAAACGCATTACCATTCTGATACATTGACTTGTAGACGAGCCTGTATAATTCGCTTTTCCTCTTCTTCTGAATCAGTTGCTGGTTCAAACATATATGGCTGAATTAAACCAGTATTTCCACTTGCCATTGTGCAGCGTTTACTACAGCAAAGTTGAGCGAATGGATCAGGTATTCTAAGCTAGTGTGAGTGAGTGGAGGCGGAGACTAATTTGCTTATTTATGAATCAACATATACTAAATGAAGCAAGGGTGTAGAGTTACATTCAAGCTATTTTAAGGCATGCAGAAATTATTTTCACAGGATAAAACATTTAAATATGTCATTTTGTTGAACAAAGATGAGTTTTAAGGGATAAAATTATTGACTATGGCGGGACTTTAAGCAGTGTTTTCAACATTTTTAAAGGTGCCCTAGAACGTTCTTTCACAAGATGTAATATAAGTCTAAGATGTCCCCTGAATGTGTCTGTGAAGGTTCAGCTCAAAATACCCCATAGATTTTTTTAAATAAATTTTTTTAACTGCCTTTTTTGGGGCATCATTAACTATGCACCAATTCAGGCTGCGCGGCCCCTTTAAATCTCGCGCTCCCTGCCCCCCGAGCTCTTGAATATAAGTGCAGTTATACAGTGCATAAACAAAGTTCACACAGCTAATATAACCCTCAAATGGATCTTTACAAGATGTTCGTCATGCATGCTGCATGCATGGATCGGATCATGTGAGTATAGTATTTATTTGGATGTTTACATTTGATTCTGAATGAGTTTGATAGTGCTCCGTGGCTAAAGCTAAGATTACACAATGTTGGAGAGATTTATAAAGATTGAAGATGTGTTTATGAATTATACAGACGGCAAGTGTTTAAAAATTAAAATACCGACGGCTCTTGTCTCTGCGAATACAGTAATAAACAATGGTAACTTTAACCACATTTAACAGTACATTAGCAACATGCTAACGAAACATTTAGAAAGACAATTTACAAATATCACTAAAAATATCATGTAATCATGGATCATGTCAGTTATTATCGCTCCATCTGCCATATTTCGCTGTTGTCCTTGCTTGCTTACCTAGTCTGATGATTCAGCTGTGCACAGATCCAGACGTTAATACTGGCTGCCCTTGTCTAATGCCTTGAACATGGGCTGGCATATGCAAATATTGGGGGCGTACATATTAATGATCCCGACTGTTACGTAACAGTCGGTGTTATGTTGAGATTCGCCTGTTTTCCGGAGGTCTTTTAAACAAATGAGATTTACATAAGAAGGAGGAAGCAATGGAGTTTGAAACTCAATGTATGTTTTTTCCATGTACTGAACTCTTGTTATTCAACTATGCCAAGGTAAATTCAATTTTTGATTCTAGGGCACCTATAAGCAACTGTTTTCAACATTGATAATAACCAGAAATGGTTCTTGAGCACTGTGACACTGAAGACTGGAGTAATGATGCTGAAAATTCAGCTTTCCATCACAAGAACAAATTTCCTTTTATAATACATTAAAAAAGTAATTTATTTGACCCAGTAAATTGTAATAATATTTCACAAATTTTCTGTATTTTTGATCAAATAGACTTCTTACAAAAACATTTTTAATACTCTTACCGACCCCAAACCATTTTAAGTCTGATCACTAGCAAAAGTACTAGAAAAATTACCAACTTCTTGTCTATCTGCGCTTACCAATAAGAATCTCTGCACACTTGCTTGCAGGACTGTGTGGGACCAGACCATGGATGATGAGTTTTTCCCCTCTTTTCCCTGCATTTCCTCCTGGCCGGTGCACGACACCCAGCAAGGCCTCCAACAGGCCGCCTCTGTCAGGAGATGGAGGTGAGGTGCTGCCGAGCCGCTTGGGGTTCAGATACACGCACACGTCCTTCAGACGCTGCTGCTGGACCACGACTCCAGGCCGCTGACCCGCTTGATTCTTCAGGATGGAGGTGGGACGCTGAGAAGATCCTCCATCTTTTCCATCTGGGGCTTTTCTTTGTGATGGCCGCCGCTTTCGTCTCAGGATCTTGGTGAACTTCTTGAGTTTTGCTTTAGATTTATTGCTGGAGGCAGCTTGCTTTTTACCATTGTCTGTGATAATTTCTGCCTCCTTTTCACTGAAACGGACGTGATTGGTGGCAGCGGAGTGATTGGCAGATACTTGGGCCAGCAGAGCTTCTTCCTCTCCCTCACTCAGCTCCAGGTAGAAGAGTTCACCGTTCTTCTGGACATCATCCAGCCATTCAGGCTCCAGGTCACTGTGCCACAAAACAGAGGGAAACATGGGATAAGCATGCAATAATATTCAGATAATGTCCAAAATGTCTTAATGTCATTGCATTTGATTTCTCAGAACTAAGTTTTATGAGCCAGCCCAGCTCCTTTGCCTAAAATCAACCAAATCCCTACCTAGATAAATAAGAACTATCAGAACAATTTGATCTAATTAATTCAACTTCATAAGGTAGAAATCGACTGCAGGTTTTATTTTTGTACTATTAATCATATATTAATAAAATATTTATTAAAGGGTTAGTTCACCCAAAAATGAAAATTCTGTCATCATTTAAGCAGTAAAGCCCGAAATATACTTTTTACGCATACGCAAGGGTCAGCATTAGGGCTGGGACAATAAATCGATTCATCTCGATTTGTGGATTTTCCAAATGTATCGCAATTCTCTCTTGAATTTATTCTGAGCTTAGTTTTTAACCACAATCTCAAATGCTGACGAAGAAGAGCGCTCCTGCATTTATCTGAGTCTGAGAATGTACTTGCACCTCTGAATACTTTTATGACGCGAGATTAATGTAAACAGCCCAATGCAAACACCCCTGTAATTCGCTTCAATTTTTTTTTATTTTATGAATGATTATTTTATAGAAGGTTCAAGTGGTGTGTGTAAGGAATTGGAAGCAAGCAGAGTACGGCTGTTTGTAAAGCACGTACTGCCATCTGCTGTTAAAAACTAAGCTCAGAATCGATTCAAGAGAGAATCGCGATGCATTCGGAAAATCTCAGAATCGATCCAGGAATCATTTCTCGATTCACGATTCAACGATTTATTGTCCCAGCCCTAGTCAGCGTACAGTGTGCGTGATGCGAATTTCGTCATCAGAAGAGTACTCACAGTTACTGCTCAAGTAGACTTTGTTTTTTTATGTGAACACACAGGCCTTCGACACATGCTCAGTTTTGATCAATCTCTCACCATGAGTTACAACTTATGTAAACATCTTTGTATTCTTTCATGCTAGAGTTGTACAAATGAGGGTACTTTCTAACCTCTTTGTTCAATCTTTCATCTATATAGGCCTCCATTGTCACAGTAGCTTGCATGTATTCCGGTCTGTTCTGTTTATGCAGAAACTACCTTGTGAATCAACGGCCCCAGAGCATGGTTGCCACCTTGTGGATAAACTAATTAATCCAGCGGAGCGTACAGTATATGCGGGTACTCTTCTGATGACGAAATTCATGTCACATGCAGTGTACGCTGATCCTCGCATATGCATACTTTGGGCTTTACTCACCCTCATGTCGTTCCAAACCCGTAAAATTTTGTTCATCTTCAGAACACAAACAAAGATATTTTAAATGAAATCTGAGAGCTTGCTGTCCCTCCACTGACAGTCCACGCAACTAGCACTTTGATGCTTCAAAAAGTTCATAAAGAGTTTGTAAAACTAATCCATACAAGTTGAGTGATTTAGTCCCAAATCTTCTGAAGACTTGCTTTCTATGATGAACAGACTGAATTTAAGCTTTTATTCACATATAAACATTGATCAGCGAACATAAACAGATGCTCATCCGAACTCGCTTGACACACGAGAACACACCTCTTGCGGAAGCTCAAACATGCTGCATAACACACGAGAATGAACCTCATTGGTTCTTGCACGTCAAGCAAGCACGCTTGAGCTTCTGTTTACCACAACTGATATGTGCTGATGGATGTTTATATGTGTCTAAAAGTCTAAACTTGCTAAACTCGTTAAAATCGCTTGATTCATATGGATTAGTTTTAGGATGTCTTTGTGAACTTTTTGAAGCATCAAAGTGGTAGCTGTGTAGACTGTCAATGGAAGGACAGAAATCTCTCAGATTTCATCAAAAATATCTTCATTTGTATTTTGAAGGTGAACGAAAGTCTTACGGGTTTGGATTGACACAAGGGTGAGAAAATGAAGACAGAACTTCATAACTTCATAAGGCAGAAATCGACTGCTTGTTTTACTTTATTTTAGTATTATTAATTATATACTAGTTAGGGATGTCCCGATCACGTTTTTTTGCCCTCGAGTCCGAGTCCGAGTCATTTGATTTTGAGTATCTACTGATACCGAGTCCCAATTCGATACTTCTATAATAAATAAAAAAGAATAAAGAAGACCGAAAAAACAGATCCAGGATCCAGGAACAGTGCTTTTCAGGTTTTTCAGGTATCTAACAGTAGTTTTCAAGTACAGAAAATGGATAAAGTAATCAAATATAAAATATCACTGCATATTATCTTTACTGTATAAAATAAATAAAGATTAATCATTATTGAAGTTACAAAAACTATTCAGTCAAGAGCAGTAAGTGATTTCTTTGTTATCTGTTGTTTGATTTAACATTAAAGTCGGCATGAAATCAAAATTAACAATTCTTATTTTTTTATGGAATATTGTAGTATTTATTATCAATAATGTATCCGTGAACTTCATTATTTTTAAAAAATTCATGTGCCCTCATAATCTTTAATCAAAATCATTAACCTCCCATCCCCCTTCAAAACGACTCATCGTCTCTTCCTGTCACATGCTATGGCGCAAGGGTGGAGCTATCTGGAATTGCAGTGACGTATGGGATAAATGCTGTGCTTCACTTTAGAATCAGAATCAGAAAGAGCTTTATTGCCAGGTATGTTGTTTACACATACTAGGAATTTGTTTTAGTGACAGAAGCTCCACAGTGCAACAGAGTAACAGCGACAAGACAAGACACATAATAAAAAGAATAAAATAATAATATACAAATTTACAAGATAGACAAAGTGCAAAAAAAGCAAAAGACAATATATATTATAGACAATTGTATGTACAATTATGTGTGCAAATTGAGATATAAATAAGTGTTTTAAGTAAATAATATGTAATAGTGTTGTGTGTTCCGTGTTTGTCAAGTGTTCATGAGATGGATTGCTTGAGGGAAGAAACTGTTCCTGTGTCTGGTCGTTCTGGTGCTCAGGGCTCTGTAGCGTCGACCGGATGGCAACAGTTCAAAGAGGGAGTGTGCTGGATGTGAGGGGTCCAGAGTGATCTTCTTTGCCCTTTTTCTCACTCTGGATAAGTACAGTTCTTGGAGAGTGGGGAGGGTTGTGCCAATGATTCGCTCAGCAGACCGGACTACCCTCTGTAGTCTTCTGAGGTCAGATTTGGTAGCTGAGCTGAACCAGACGGTAATTGAAGTGCAGAGGATGGATTCAATGATGGCAGAGTAGAACTGTTTCAGCAGCTCCTGTGGTAGGTTGAACTTCCTCAGCTGGCGAAGGAAGTACAACCTCTGCTGGGCCTTTTTCACAATGGACTCGATGTGGTTGTCCCACTTCAGGTCCTGGGAGATGGTGGTGCCCAGGAACCTGAATGACTCCACTGCAGTCACAGTGCTGTTCATGATGGTGAGTGGGGGGAGAGCAGGTGGGTTTTTCCTGAAGTCCACGATCATCTCCACTGTCTTGAGCGTGTTGAGCTCCAGGTTGTTAAGACTGCACCAGACAGCCAGCTGTTCAACCTCCAGTCTGTAAGCAGACTCGTCACCGTCCTGGATGAGGCCGATCAGTGTGGTGTCATCCGCAAACTTCAGGAGCTTGACAGAGGGGTCTTTGGAGGTGCAGTCGTTGGTGTAGAGGGAGAAGAGCAGTGGGGAGAGCACACAGCCCTGAGGGGCGCCGGTGCTGATGGTGAGGGTGCTGGATGAGAATTTCCCCAGCCTCACTAGCTGCTGCCTGTCTGTCAGGAAGCTGGTGATCCACTGACAGACAGAGGTGGGCACGGAGAGCTGAGTTAGTTTAGGCTGGAGGAGTGATGGGACAATGGTGTTAAAAGCAGAGCTGAAGTCCACAAACAGGATCCTCACATAAGACCCTGGTCTGTCCAGATGCTGGAGAACATAATGCAGTCCCATATTGACTGCATCATCCACAGACCTGTTTGCTCGGTAAGCAAACTGCAGGGGGTCCAGTAAGGGTCCAGTGATGTCCTTCAGAAAAGCCAGAACCAGTCTTTCAAATGACTTCATGGCCACAGACGTTAGAGCCACAGGTCTGTAGTCATTTAGTCCAGTAATTTTGGGTTTCTTTGGGACAGGGATGATGGTGGAGCGTTTGAAGCATGAGGGGACTTCGCACAGCTCCAGTGATCTGTTGAAGATCTGTGTGAAGATGGGGGCCAGCTGGTCAGCGCAGGTTTTCAGACAGGCTGGTGAAACGCTGTCTGGGCCTGGTGCCTTTCTTCTCTTGTTCTTTCTGAAGACCTGGCGCACGTCATCTTCACTGAACTGAATTGCAGGTGTGGGGGAGAGTGGGGTTGATGGAGGTGTGAATGGTGATTTTTCAAACCTGCAATAAAACCCATTCAGATCGTCTGCCAGTCGTTGATTCTCCACAGAGCTGGGGGATGGTGTCTTGTAGTTGGTAATGTCTTTCAGACCTTTCCACACTGAAGCTGTGTCATTAGAAGAGAACTGATTCCGAAGTTTATCAGAATAATTCCTCTTTGCCACTCTGATCTCCTTTTCCAGTGTGTATTTGGCCTGTTTGTACAAGACTCTGTCCCCTTTTCTGCGAGCATCTTCTTTGGCCTGACGGAGCTGGCTGAGTTTTGCAGTGAACCAGGGTTTGTCATTGTTGTAAGATAAATGAGTCTTTGTAGGAATGCACAGATCCTCACAGAAACTGATATATGATGTAACAGTCTCTGTGAGCTCGTCCAGATCGGTGGCAGCAACTTCAAAAACACTCCAATCAGTCCATTCGAAACAGGCTTGTAAAGCCCGCTCTGTTTCGGTGGTCCATCTCTTTACAGTCTTTGCTACAGGTTTAGCTGATTTCAGTTTCTGCCTGTAGGTTGGTATGAGATGAACTAAACAGTGATCAGAGAGCCCCAAAGCTGCCCGTGGGACAGAGTGATATGCATCCTTTATTGCTGTGTAACAATGGTCGAGTATATTACTGTCTCTGGTGGGACAAGTAACATGCTGTCTGTATTTGGGCAGTTCACGTGAGAGAATCGCTTTATTAAAGTCCCCGAGAATGATAAGAACAGAGTCCGGGTGTTGTTGCTCGCTCTCTGTGATCATATCAGCGAGTAACTGTAAAGCCGAGCTCACGTGCGCTTGCGGAGGAATGTAGACGCTCACCAGAATGAACGAGCAAAACTCCCGCGGCGAATAGAACGGTTTGCAGTTAATGAAGAGTGTTTCAAGATCTGGACAGCACATCTTCTTTAACACCGTTACATCTGAACACCACCTTTCGTTGATGTAAAAGCACGTCCCGCCGCCGCGCGATTTCCCCGTTGATTCAGCGTCGCGATCTGATCTAAACAGCTGAAAGCCCGGCAGACATAACACGCTGTCCGGAATGGCGTCGTTCAGCCAGGTTTCCGTGAAGCACAGAGCAGCCGAGTTCGAGAAATCCTTATTTGTCCGGGAGAGCAGAAGGAGTTCGTCCGTTTTGTTGGGCAGAGAGCGGAGATTCGCCAGATGGATGCTAGGCAGCGGCGTTCTTAATCCGCGCTGTCTGAGCTTCACGAGGGCGCCGGCGCGCTTTCCCCGTCTGCGCGTCCTGAAGCGTCTAAACAGCGCTGCCGCTCCGCCGACTACAACATTCAACAAAACGTCTGAATAATCGAAATCCGGTAAAAGATTTTGTGGTGTGAACTGCCGAATGTTCAGCAGTTCATCCCTGGTAAAACTGATGGTGTTTGAAAAACAGAAAACAGGAAAAACTAACAAAAACAGAACAAACACTGAAGAGCTAAGCACTGTGGCTGCCATGCGCGGCGCCATCTTGATCTTAATCTTTATAGAGATTAATGCATTAAACACCGCTGATGCCAGTCATTGGGGTGTACAGTAAACATGGAAAGGAACCTGCGACACGCTCAGTCAGTCAGGCTGCGTGTCCACTGGAGCAGAGCAAGCAACCAGAGCATTTTTAGATTAATTCAAATGGAAGTTGAGCGTCACTTAACTTACGCACGGCTCAACTTCCATAGGAATGAACCGAAAACACTCGCTTTTTTAACTGCTCGCTCCGCGCCACCGGACACACACCATCAGTCAGTCAGTCAGTCAGTCTCTCTGGCTGTTTAGTGCCGTTAACCGTCCTCGTCATCCTCAATAAAGCCCTTACAGTAACATGAGTGCTCGGAGTTAGTAATTAATATCTGCCTCCATTTCGTTAGCAACGGCCAACTTCCAATCAATTTCCGAAGGACGAAATCAAGTCCCGCCCTCTCATTTCAGATGCCGTTTCACTTGGATAGACGTCACAGTACAGAAGAAAAGACAATCGCAACTTCCGTTTCATGCCGACTTTAAAAACAGGCAGCAGGAATAGTTTTTTTTCCCTTTAAGACATGCACGATCCAGTACATATACTTTTACATATGCGCTGTCTTTCTCGACTAATATACGTTCACTTAAGACTAGGGATGGGTATCGTTAAGGTTTTAACGGTATTACTACTCTTACCGATATTGCTTATCGATCCGGTACTTTAACGGTATTCTTATCGGTACTTTTTGTTATATATATATATATATATATATATATATATATATATATATATATATATAAAGAGCTGAATTAACTTTGCTTTATATTATATAGTGTCTGGCATTTTTGGTGTTTTATATAAGATACAGTAAGAACATGAACAAAGAGACAAACTTACAAATACAATAAAACAAAGACACAAATGAAATAAAGTACTTTCATTTGTTCTTGTGTTCATGTAAGTAATAGGCCTAGCCTATAAAAGAAATCCAAGTAAAGTAACCAAATGTAAAATAACACTGAATGGTTTTCACAGTATAAATTAATATATTAAATCTTATTAAAGCTAACTATATTCAGAAGAAGTGCTGTGAGTGGTTTTCTCTTTGCATTTTGTTGTTTGATTAACACTGATGGCACAATCGTCATGACTGCTGTCACTTTAAGAAAATAGATCTATTAACACACATCAGATTTTCTCCCAGCTGTTCATGTACACTTACGATATAAACGGCATTTAAGTAGCTAAACACGCTCCAATCCGGTCATTTTAACACATTTTTGTGTGTATTTGATCGTTTGGACGTGCACCTGAAGCTCAACGTGTAATTTGTTTGTCTATTTGCGATCCGTTTTGAAGTGCGCGCCGCAATTCAGCCTGAGGAACAGCGTCTCTTGCGCGGATTATTGTTCTTCGACGTTTTAAACGTTGATAATAATGATCAAACCTTTACTGCAGTTTAGCAACAGTAAAGACTGCATTTTACAACAAGCACCGATTGTGCCGATTCTGATGTTAAGTTTGAGTTTAGGGAGGAACGAACGCGCGCAGCTGTGAATAGAATAAAGGGGTGGTAGACGAAACGCGGCTAGTTTTTAATAGTTTTACCTCTGATATGTTCTTTATGATCCTTAGAAGCCAAAATCGAAATCAAAAATAAAACTAGCTTAATATCAAAGCACAGGCCTAAAGTGTAAGCAGACGTTTAGTTGTTTAGTTCTCTCCTCCATCGTCACCATTAAACAGGCTTTCATGTGAGCGGCTGCGCGCGCTGTAGCTCCTCTGCGTGAGCGCGATCTCTCGTCTTGCGAAAGCAAAAATGCATCATAGACAAATGTCCTAATATTATTGCATATAGAAACAGCTGGCGACTCTGGATAGATTGAATCTGCAAGATAATGTCTATATAGCAATAATAAATGCACGTGTATTTTCTTCATAATTTATCCAGTACCGATAGCAGAACCGTTAACGTCAGAGCTTATTGATACACCGGTCTTTCAAAATTTAGCCCCGGGGTCAATTTAATACCGGGTTTCGGTACCCATCCCTACTTAAGACATAACCGACTATGTTTGCTAGGATACTCGCTAAGACGGGCATGTTGACAAAATTTTTGTATGAATTTGTCCGCTGAAGCGCAAGACTTGAAAGAGAACTCAGTATTTGCGCGCTGACTGAAATAAGCGTGTGCGCGCTTCGGATGAGCGCACACAAATCTTCTCACAGCGCGCGCGAGTTCTCTTTCGCGTCTTGTTCTTGAAGGTTTAAATCAGCAAGGCTTAAATGAGTTAGTTTAAACACAGATAGCAACATGTGCTGTTCAAGTCTCACCTGCGCTCGCGCTATCAACACCTGGGTGATGACGGTGTAAATGACTGGACATTAGAGCATACGGCACTCGAAGTGAACAGTTTACAAAGAGTGACTGTTTTGTCCACGCTTTCTGATTATTGTTGTTGTTGTAACGTTTTGCGCATCCATCGACTGAAACATACATCATCTGACTCTGTCTGTCTGTTTTCCACGATGCTATTTTAAACAAACCATTTTAACCAAGCGGCAACCTCCCCCTTTCTCTCGTGAAGCCAATACGGAAGTAACTTAAACTGCGATTCATCGACTGGCCGCCAGGCTCCAAAAGAGAGCAGAATCTCATAGAGTCCCATGTTAAATTGGCCAAGTATATAGCAGAAAAAACCATGTTTACATGTTGGTTCAAATTGTGGTTTTGGTCTATACTGCTATTTTTGCCCTTCATGACAACTCTGAGGGGGGTGAATTTTTTTATAACTTATCCGTTTAAATTATATTAAGCCTTAAAGTTCTGCATAATTAAGGGCGTAGTCACTTGAGTGACAGGTAGATTGCGCTGCTGTCTGTGAGCCGTCATGTTACCTCAGCTGCCGCTGAATTTGGCATCTCAGCCGTTTTTGTGCTTTTTTTTTTCTCGATTATTTTATACAATTATAAAATATGGCTTGCTGCATAATATTCGAGACTGATGTGTGTCTGTGTAGATGTGCATGCATGGGGATGAGAAACAGAACACACGTTGTTGGATCGTGGCATTGGCTGAAAGTTTTGATTGTGAGATTTACTACAGTGACAATACCAGGAGGATATACAACTCTGACAGCACTGCTTGGATATTATAACTAAAACTGCTGCACTATTTTGAAAAAAATATACTTTGGACACAGGCACATTTTGTTAGATACGATCGTATACAGTTTTACAACATAAAGGCTGCTCAGATTGCATCCTTTCTTGAAGAACGATGACAGAGAGCAGATCATTCAGAAGAAATGTGAAATGTTTTTTTGCAATGGACACTCATATTTTACCCAAGTGCCACAGATTGGATTCATCTCACGATCTCTATTTCATTATAAAGGTATGAAGTCCCATTTGATTTTCCATGTTGTTATTTGCACACCCAACACTACTGGTGTTGGAGCATCTATATCTTAAAAAACACCGTAGATTGACAGTAAACCTTTAGAACGTTCTGATGATAAAACTTATATTCATTAATATTTTAGATCGTATCTAAGATAGATGGATAGCTCCTTTGCTGCTAACATGGTCACGTCGAGCTAGGCGGGCGTGGTTTCAGCAACCAGTCACATCAGCTCAAACTACCTCCCTGCCTCTTTGCCCATTTTCAGTTATCCGGGTGTGACGTGCGGTGACGCGCAGCTAAGATGGCCGCGGCCTCATTTATGCGTCAAAACTGCTGTTCAGAACTCTATGGGTGACGTCACGGACGCTACGTCCATATTTTTTTACAGTCTATGATATTAACCAATAGATGCGTCGTCCTTCGAGATGGACCGCGGTGCAAGTGCATACCGAACCGTAAGTGGAGAACCGTTGCACCCCTTATATATATCCGAGTCCTGGTCGGGAGGTAACGTCCGATTCCGATCGAGTCTGAAACCACGTGATCGGGCCCGATTTCCGATCACGTGATCGGATCTGGACATCCCTAATACTAGTATAATATTTATTAATATTTTGAAACAGCTCTTATTTTTGTATTTTCAGTTTATATTTAAATTTTAATTAAGTTTTAGTAATTTTATGTGCTTTGTCATTTTTATTAGCTTTTTAAAATATTTCTATTTAGATTTAATTTATTTTTATTTCAATTTTACCTTTAGTCATTTTAATACATTATCTTAAACTTGTTTTAGATGCCAATGCAGTTTTTTTTAGTTTTTAAAGGAACACTCCACTTTTTTTGAAAATAGGCTCATTTTCCAACTCCCCTAGAATTAAACAGTTGAGTTTTACAGTTTTCAAATCCATTCAGCTGATCTCCGGGTCTAGTGGTACCACTTTTAGCATAGCTTAGCATAGTTCATTGAATCTGATTAGACCGTTAGCATCTCGCTCAAAAATGACCAAAGAGTTTTGATATTTTTCCTATTTAAAACTTGACTCTTCTGTAGTTACATCGTGTACTAAGACCAACGGAAAATGAAAAGTTGCGATTTTCTAGGTCGATATGGCTAGGAACTAAACTCTCATTCCGGCGTAATAATCAAGGAACTTTGCTGCCGTACCATGGGTGCAGCAGGCGCAATGATATTACGCAGCGTCTCTCACAAATGTCTCCATGGTTGCAAGGCACACTCCCTGTGCAAGCAGTGGGTCACAGCCGCTGCGTAATATCATTGCGCCTGCTGCACCCATGGTACGGCAGCAAAGTTCCTTGATTATTACACCAGAATGAGCGTATGGTTCCTAGCCATATCGGCCTAGAAAATCGAAAATTTTCATTTTCCGTCGGTCTTAGTACACGATGTAACTACAGAAGACTCAAGTTTTAAATAGGAAAAATATCAAAACTCATTGGTCATTTTTGAGCGAGATGATAACGGTCTAATCAGATTCAATGAACTATGCTAAGCTATGCTAAAAGTGGTACCGCCAGACCCAGAGATCAGCTGAATGTATTCGAAAATGGTAAAACTCAACTGTTTAACTCTAGGGGAGTTGGAAAATAAGCCTATTTTCAAAAAAAGTGGAGTGTTCCTTTAAGTTTTTCATCTAATATTAAGATTTTATTTCATTTCAGCTTTATTTCAATTAACGGAAACTGTTTTTAATAGAATAACAACACTGGAAATTAACTTTTTAACATCACAATTTTAGTCTCAAATTTAGATAAGCATACAGTGGGTACAGAAAGTATTCAGACCCCCTTAAATTTTTCACTCTTTGTTATATTGCAGCCATTTGCTAAAATCATTTAAGTTCATTTTTTTTCCTCATTAATGTACACACAGCACCCCATATTGACAGAAAAACACAGAATTGTTGACATTTTTGCAGATTTATTAAAAAAGAAAAACTGAAATATCACATGGTCCTAAGTATTCAGACCCTTTGCTGTGACACTCATATATTTAACTCAGGTGCTGTCCATTTCTTCTGATCATCCTTGAGATGGTTCTACACCTTCATTTGAGTCCAGCTGTATTTGATTATACTGATTGGACTTGATTAGGAAAGCCACACACCTGTCTATATAAGACCTTACAGCTCACAGTGCATGTCAGAGCAAATGAGAATCATGAGGTCAAAGGAACTGCCTGAAGAGCTCAGAGACAGAATTGTGGTAAGGCACAGATCTGGCCAAGGTTACAAAAAAAAATCTGCTGCACTTAAGGTTCCTAAGAGCACAGTGGCCTCCATAATCCTTAAATGGAAGACGTTTGGGACGACCAGAACCCTTCCTAGAACTGGCTGTCCAGCCAAACTGAGCTATCGGGGGAGAAGAGCCTTGGTGAGAGAGGTCAAGAAGAACCCAAAGATCACTGTGGCTGAGCTCCAGAGATGCAGTCGCGAGATGGGAGAAAGTTGTAGAAAGTCAACCATCACTGCAGCCCTCCACCAGTCGGGGCTTTATGGCAGAGTGGCCCGACGGAAGCCTCTCCTCAGTGCAAGACACATGGAGCCTGCATGGAGTTTGCTAAAAAAACACCTGAAGGACTCCAAGATGGTGAGAAATAAGATTCTCTGGTCTGATGAGACCAAGATAGAACTTTTTGGCCTTAATGCTAAGCGGTATGTGTGGAGAAATCCAGGCACTGCTCATCACCTGTCCAATACAGTCCCAACAGTGAAGCATAGTGGTGGCAGCATCATGCTGTGGGGGTGTTTTTCAGCTGCAGGGACAGGACGACTGGTTGCAATCGAGGGAAAGATGAATGCGGCCAAGTACAGGGATATCCTGGACGAAAACCTTCTCTAGAGTGCTCAGGACGTCAGACTGGGCCGAAGGTTTACCTTCCAACAAGACAATGGCCCTAAGCACACAGCTAAAATAACGAAGGAATGGCTTAACAACAACTCCGTGACTGTTCTTGAATGGCCCAGCCAGAGCCCTGACTTAAACCCATTTGAGCATCTCTGGAGAGACCTAAAAATGGCTGTCCACCAACGTTTACCATCCAACCTGACAGAACTGGAGAGGATCTGCAAGGAGGAATGGCAGAGGATCCCAAATCCAGGTGTGAAAAACTTGTTGCATCTTTCCCAAAAAGACTCATGGCTGTATTAGATCAAAAGGGTGCTTCTACTAAATACTGAGCAAAGGGTCTGAATACTTAGGACCATGTGATATTTCAGTTTTTCTTTTTTAATAAATCTGCAAAAATGTCAACAATTCTGTGTTTTTCTGACAATATGGGGTGCTGTGTGTACATTAATGAGGAAAAAAAAATAACTTAAATGATTTTAGCAAATGGCTGCAATATAACAAAGAGTGAAAAATTTAAGGGGGTCTGAATACTTTCCCTACCCACTGTATATTAGATACAGGGTTCCTACACATTTTCCATTTCAAAATTCCATACTTTTCCAGACTCAAATTTCCAGACCTCCTTCCAAACAATTTTCTGCCATTGGTAAGCCTCGGTCTCCTTTTCTATGTTTTCTCTGCTTCATGTTTGTAGTAGGGGTCTTACAGTTTTTTAGTGATTTTTAAATCAGTGTTTGATTGTTGAAATAAAGTTTTGTATTTAGTATTCACGTCTAGGCCCTTCTCTTCTTAAAACTACGTTCCTGTGTGACTTCTGTTGGGGATTAATCTACAAGTACTAATATATTCCCTGTTTAAAAGGGTGGCGTAGTGACTTAGTTTGTTTCACTTTCTGACCATACCACTCGCTACATCGGCATACATATTTAATTTGTTTAACATTCTAATAATTCAACACATTTACTTCATAGACATCCTTCTCTGATTTATCCATTCTGTTCTGTTGTCAGTATTTGTCGGTATCAAAACATTTGTATAGAGTAGCCTACGAGTACGAGCAGCCAACACAAGCGCAGTATCAGTTTACGTAATATTTTAGAAATTCCTAAGTTTATAAATATCTGCAAAGTAAAAATAGGTGTAAAAGGTGATGTGTAGGGGGGTCTGGGGGCATCCTCCCCCAGGAGAAGATTTTTGATTTTAACATGTAAATGAAGCATTCAGGTGTACTCTGACAAGAACATAAATGGGTAAACCAACATTTGCTTCAAGTAAAAATAAATAAATAAATAAAAATAATAATAAATTATTGGCAGTAGGGCTGAGCATTGACACAAATTTCACAATTGAATGTGATTTTGATTCAGAAGCTTGCGATTTGATTTTGATTTGATTACCTTCGATTCAATATTGATTCATTTGGGGCCTATCAGGTCAAGTACATGGCAAATTTCCTCAAAGAAAAAAAATCTCTCTCAACTAATGCTGTAAATTATACAAGGAACCACAGCTGGTACATCATTATAATATTAGGTTAAAATTGATTTTGTAAGCTACTTTTATATAGGCTAAATTACACATAAGGAAGTTTATATAAATTTTTAATGACAATTATTTTTCTACTCTTTTTTTTTTATTATTTAGGCCTAAACATTTAAATGGTGGCTGTCATGAAACAGATTTATACATTTAATATCAAAGCACATGTTAAGTACAAATACAATGAATACGCAATAGCCTATAGTGCATATATTTAGCAAAATACTCCTCTCAAAGTTAATTTTTGTAGCTGAATAATGAGTTTTTGGACATTGAACAGCTTTTCTGAGGTAGGCTAAATGTGACATTTTTACATACTGTTTTATTGATGCCTTTCTGTAGTTGAAACAATGATTGATCGACTGCATGTGATACAGATTTCAGTAAGTTGTACTTTATCTTTCAACATACCTTCGGATGTTCAATCATGTTTATTTTGTGCTGTAACTAGTAAAGCGGAAGAGATGGTTGGTTCACGAGAGCTACAACGATCTATCATGCCATAGAGCACCAAGAAAGATCACGACTCACTCCAGTCTATGGGAAAGTAGCCCATTTTTGATTCTTGTGAGAATCCTGAGACACGCACTCGCCCTGAAAAAAAACTCTTCACATCTACACGATTCACATAAATTATGTATTTTGATTCAAAAGAGCTAATTTCGCTGTAAAGTGACTAGTTTGCAGGTATAATAAATTAGAAAACTGAATAGAGACATTAGTCTGGAAACACAAATATTTTTCCATACTCTGATTTCTTTTTTCCATACTTTTCCAGACCTGGAAATTACTCAAATCAAATTCCATACTTTTCCATACTTTTCCAAACCGCGTAGGAACCCTGTAGATGAGTTAACTGGTTGTCATTAAATTTTAAGTTTTAAAATGACAAATGTGGCAAATTAATTTTTAAATGGATATTCTATGTTGTTTCTCAATTGCTAAAAGCTCAAACTGTATGTAGGCATTTAATAATTAGACAAGAATTAGACAAAAAAAGTATTTAAAATAGTTACAATCGGCATAAAAAGACATTTGTTGTTTTCTATGTGTGAAAATACTGCAGTTCACTTTTTGCAAGACTACATTTCACCAACAAATGATAAGGAAGTAATACATAGTATAAGCACAAACCAAACTAAACTCTACATAACCACAAAGTCAGAATGCTGCAACGGAAAGACACATCCGAAACCTTTGAAACCGAATCCTCTCCTTCATTCCAGAAAAAAACTGAACTCAATATTCAGCCAGACATTATGTTTTCTTCTCCATTTCTAAATTAAGCCACGCTACTTTGGTGGTTAGCTCTTGGCAACCACATCCATAAATTCACTAAAGATGGTGAATAGCATATAATTATTTATGATGGCTGACTTTCCAAATTGGAAACAGAAATTCCCCTTAAAAATGAGAGAGTGCAGAGAATGGACGAGGTCTATTTTCCCTTTTCATGAGCCTCTCTTTCTAAATGTGGGTCAGAAGAGACCACAAAAAATAAAATGAACCAAAACATGAAATGTACTATAAATTCAAAACAGCTATATATATATATATATATATAACAGTTATATATATATATATATATATATATATATATATATAGAGAGAGAGAGAGAGAGAGAGAGAGACATATAAGTTATATACATTAGATTATACAGGTCTATGTTTACATACTCCATACTGCAGTTAATGTGACAACGATATCGATGACAAAAGAAAAGTTTTATGGTAAAAATATCTAATTAGCAATCCAGTTATTAATAACTATAGTTTTTGAATTTGTTGATGTTTCTTACTCTGAGTAATCTGAGTCTGAGTAACTGTAACTTGATGCATCGGAATCAGTTTCGCTCCCTCCTTCAGCCTCCTTATTTTCACGCAAGTCGGACTCAAAATCCGTCTCATTCCCCTCTTTAAAATGTCTAGAAGCCATTAGCGCATTTTTCTACTCAATAAACTATGTTCGTGTCCATTCAGAGCTGTTTCAAGAAGCGGATTCTGCTTGTGAATGGCAACAGAAGTCTTCCAGTGTTATCCGCATACGGGTCTTGTCCAAAGGCCACGTGACGCGTTTCTCAAATGGTGATTGGTAGAATCGAGTCGTTTCTATAGCAACACGGAAGCTTTTGTTGAACAGCGTGGTAAGAAGTTACGCATTAAGAGAAACGACAACAGAATCGCCTGGTTGACTTGAGAATCATTCATGCTGATTCCAGCAGTAAAATAGTATAAAAATATAATAATATAATGATGAAATACAAAATATTATTAAAGTTTCGTTTTAAAATAAATACATACAATAATGCGTTTATTATTGCCGCTAACGCTTCTATCTAAATTGGCGATTTTACCATATTTATAGAAAAATCATTTTAACGTCGTAGTTACATAAAAAAAAATAAAATACTGCACTCGGCAAAAACCGCACGAGGTCTTTAAATCCCCCCCGGCACGCAAGGAAAAGCTGCTCGGTATTCAACTTTGTCGCTGAGAAAAGAAACAAACAAACAATGCACAACAGGTTATCAAATAAACAATTCCTACTAACCTGTAAAGAAGCACACTCCGTATAGAATCAAAATCCTCCAAGTTTGTAGAGAAAGGCTGAAAAGATCTCCCATCCGAGCAAGTATTAAACATTATTTATGCTTCATACTTATAACAAACGGTTTCGTCGTTATTAATAAATTAGTGCAGTGTCCTTGATGCAGTTAACAGAACCCATCCGACCATTAAACCCCTCGGTCATTTAGTACTTTGAATATATTAGCGACTCAATGAAGACATTTCATTAATTGTTCGGGTTTTCTCTTTTGAAAGACAGCTGTTATTGGTAAAATCCAAATGTTTAGAAGCTCCGTTCAAGGCGTCTTTCGGAACAGATGATGGTGAGTCCAGTTTCTTTGCAAAGAAGTATCCGGTCTTGAGTACTTCTCCAGACAACGACAGACTGACTGACTGGGTCGATGCTCGTCAAATGCTCATTCTCATGGCAAATGGAGCGTGTGTGTGTGTGTGTGAGAGAGAGAGAGAGAGAGAGAGAGAGAGAGAGAGAGAGAGATGCTGGCTAGGCTAGGGTTGCTGCCTCCAATATACCAAGCATAAAAGAAACGTATCGTTTAACTTTTTCTGCGAAAACAGTTTGCTGCAAATCATTATTGAGTCTTCTTCATATTGATCATACATATCCTTCTTCTGTCAGGCATTAAATGTAAAACATATGTGGGCATCAGAGAGCTTATTACCAAACCTCACGCATTATGTCTTTCAGCTGACTCATAACTCATATCACTGATCATTGAAGATGCCCTAGAATCGAATATTGAATTTACCTTGGCATAGTTGAATAACAAGAGTTCAGTACATGGAAATGACATACAGTGAGTCTCAAACACCATTGTTTCCTCCTTCTTGTGTAAATCTCATTTGTTTAAAAGACCTCCAAAGAACAGGCGAATCTCACCATAACACCGACTGTTACGTAACAGTCGGGATCATTAATATGTATGACCCCAATATTTGCATATGCCAGCCCATGTTCAAGGAATTAGACAAGGGCAGCCAGTATTAACGTCTGGATCTGTGCACAGCTGAGTCATCAGACTAGGTAAGCAACAAGAACAATAGCGAAAAATGGCAGATGGAGCAATAATAACTGACATGATCCATGACAACATGATATTTTTAGTGATATTTGTAAATTGTCTTTCTAAATGTTTCGTTAGCATGTTGCTAATGTACTGTTAAATGTGGTTAAAGTTACCATCGTTTCTTACTGTATTCACAGAGACAAGAGAGCCGTCGCTATTTTCATTTTTAAACACTTGCAGTCTGTATAATGCATAAACACAACTTCATTCTTTAACAATCTCTCCAACAGTGTCTAATGTTAGCTTTAGCCACGAAGCACAGCCTCAAACTCATTCAGAATCAAATGTAAACATCCAAATAAATACTATACTCACATGATCCGACGCATGCATGCAGTATGCATGACGAACATCTTGTAAAGATCCATTTGAGGGTTATATTAGCTGTGTGAACTTTGTAAATGCACTGTATTATAGTCGAGAGCTCAAGGGGCAGGGAGCGCGCGATTTAAAGGGGCTGCAGCCTGAATCGGTACATAGTTAATGATGCCCTAAAATAGGCAGTTAAAAAAATTAATTAAAAAAAATCTATGGGGTATTTTGAGCTGAAACTTCACAGACATATTCAGGAGACACCTTAGACTTATATTACATCTTGTAAAAACTGGTTCTAGGGCACCTTTAAGTATAATCCTGCTCTCTGTGTTTATGCAATGGTTAAAACAGATCTTAAAATCTTGAAAAATTAAGTATTAAATGTTCATGTATTCTCAAATGATGCCTAGCATTTGTGTAATTAAGTTTGAAATGAAAAGTTCAGTTGTTGCTTATGGATTATATTTACAGATTTTGTTGCTGTTAACAACAATGTCATGGGTTTGAATTTTTTACTCATTTAAAATGCAATAAAATTTAGTGTGCTCACTTATTCTTTTATATATTTTAACTCATACAGGTCAGAATAAGTATGTTGTTTCAATTTTTACATAAATATGTGTTACACTGAATGACAATGGAACATTATTTCATCCACATTTTAACATTTTATTCTCCCAAAACTTATTTGAAACCTTAAAAGTAGACGTTTTGCTTGCATTTAAAGGCCCACTGAAGAGTGTTGGAACGCGCAGCATTATTCAGTGTGTTGATGTAATTTCAACTGAAACAGGAAGACAGGGCGATATATTGAACAGCCCCGCCCTTTTTTAAAATAGCCAATAGCATTTTGTTTAACTTACAGCTCGGCCAGAGCCATTAGACTCTGTAAAACCTGTTTCCTTCTAATCTCTAACTGTTTCTCCTTTATAATGTCCTTTATATCGCTTATATACAGCATCTGTGCAGAATTCAAATGGGTCCGATACCTTTTGTGGTCTGTGCCGACTTGCGCATATGATCCACTCTGTGCTCACCTGTCTCTGGGCCGGAGCATGACTGCTCGCGTTGGTGTGAAACTAAAGCTGCCTTTCCACTGCACACGACAAACGACAGCCGTTGGACCGGAAGTCATTCATTTCCAATGGAGAGTAGTACAGGGGCTGCATGGAGTTCCGATCATATGCGAATGCGGAAATTTTGGATCCGATTTAAGCTTCGGATGCGTTGAAATATTTGAACTTCTGCGGCTAGACCGTATGCGACCGGCCAACCGGATATGATGTATTCTAATAAAAACTATAAGCGTGAAGTTAGAATTACCACCAACATTTTAACACTTTAACGTTATTCTGTAAACACTATTTCTGTAAAATGGTGGTTATTAATAATTATGTTTAAAAAAAAGATATTTTATGATTATTAAATCAATTTTTACGTTGATTACCTCTATAAAATCTACTATGTTTTTATTTTATATGTATTGAGGGTCATTTGCTTTGTATGGATATATTCATACATGCATTAACGTTACATTCATTAAAATCCTTCAGTTTACCATGGTGAATAAGCCGATCGAGGTTAAAGATATCGTGCGACTGCCGCTAGGGGGCGAAATGCGACAATCGGATGCGAATGTCGTGTGCAGTGGAAAGCCGGCTTAACACGAAAACGGACTTCATTCGTGTCAATGGAAAGCATATTTACACTGTCTGAATCATTCACAGTTCTCTATAGTGCACTATGTGCCATTCACCATGTAGAAACTAGTAAATGTGTGAGCAAATGACCGATTTCAGACGCAGCCTCAGCGTCTGTAAAGGCAGGCATACACTGTGCGATTTTCATCCGATTTTGAGCCAAATTCTGACTCGTGCGACTCTTCTTGAGTCGGGCTGATTTTCATCTTTGTCGCGCATCGTTTGTCGTGCAGTGTTCATGGGGAAACGAGAGACGATAAACCTCTCCTGAACGGCAATCGGATGGTCGGATGAATTTCTGGCATGTCAGAAATTTTGGTCGCCCCTCGTGAGGATATCGCACAGTTGAAGCAGAGCTACGAACCAATTGCCCTAAACTTTTCCCTCACTGCGCCTGCACAAAACCAGAAATTAAACCATTTCATCTTCAATGCAGCAAGAAAGAAAACAAAAAGAGGGAGATCTTTAAGTTATGTAGCTATCAAACTAGCTGCAATTTAGCAAACTGCTTACCTCCAGTTCGTGTTGCATAATGGATAAACCATAGGCTATTATCGTCTTCCAAGCCACCTGGATGTAGGCTATACAACAGTATTAATTTACTTAATCATTAATTTACTTGTTTCACTTTTCATTTTCTTTTTACTCATGTAGGCTATTTAATATTTACTTCATTTTATTATCATTGTAAATGCGGAAATGTGAACCGTTGTCCATCATTTGGCAATTGGTGATGGAAAAATGGTTAAAGTTGCCCTAGAACTTTTTTTTTTAAAGATGTAATATAAGTCTAAGGTGTGCCCTGAATGTGTCTGTGAAGTTTCAGCTCAAAATACCCCATATATTTTTTTAAATAAATTTTTTTATTTGCCTATTTTGGGGCATAATTAGAAACGAGCCGATTTCAGGTTGCGGCCCCTTTAAATCACGCGCTCTCCGCCCCCTCCCGAGCTCTCGACTCTATCACAGCATAAACAAAGTTTACACAGCTAATATAACCCTCAAAATGGATCTTTACAAAGTGTTCGTCATGCATACTGAATGCATGCGTCGGATTATGTGAGTATTGTATTTATTTGGGTGTTTACATTTGATATTGAATGAGTTTGAGGCTATGCTCTGTGGCTAACGGCTAACACTACACTGTTGGAGAGATTTATAAAGAATGAAGTTGTGTTTATGAATTATACAGACTGCAAGTGTTTAAAAATGAAAATAACGACGGCTCTTGTCTCCGTGAATACAGTAAGAAACGATGGTAACTTTAACCACATTTAACAGTACATTAGCAACATGCTAACGAAACATTTAGAAAGACAGTTTACAAATATCACTAAAAATATCATGTTATCATGGATCATGTCAGTTATTATTGCTCCATCTGCCATTTTTTGCTGTTTTCCTTGCTTGCTTACCTAGTCTGATTATTCAGCAGTGCACATCCAGACGTCCTGCCCTTGTGTAATGCCTCAATCATGGGCTGGCATATGCAAATACTGGGGCGTACACCCCGACTGTTACATAACAGTCGGTGTTATGTTGAATGAGATTTATATAAGAAGGAGGAAACAATGGAGTTTGAAACTCACTCTATGTCTTTTCCATGAACTGAACTCTTGTTATTTAACTATGCCAATATAAATTCAATTTTTAATTCTAGGGCACCTTTAAAGAAAAATGTCACGTCGCAATATTGGAATTTTTTCATTTTTAACCTTTTTTTTATTTTATTTTAAACCATGAAGACGAGTCAGTGTACTGTATATCACACAAGCAATCTGCAAACTTTGCGCGAGTTATGCTGATGATGAAGATGTCTCAATCCAATTATTCCTTTACTGAAAATAAAAGTAAAACCGACTAGCTTTCGGTGCATTTTCTCTCAGAGACAACGAGAGAAAAATCGTACTTCAACATGCTGATAATGGTAGGCTATGTCTTAATTTATTTTCTTACTATTTCTCTTGTGGCCCATATACTGTAGTGGGAAAAAAAAAAAGAGAAGAGAAGAATTTCGTGTTAAACAAGTTGTTTTTGAAGTGAAGCTGCTTTTCATTGACTGATTATTGCAGTTTTTGGACACATAGGCCTACTGTTAATAATTGTAATTATTCATTGTATAAATGTCTTTAAATTATTTTCAGTGAGGAGTAAGCTAATCTATCAAATCTTTTACTCTCGCAACCCAGCATGGGGGTTTATCGTGCATATTTCAAACGTGTAAGTGTGAGCAGTCAAGTCACAGCTCGGACCGCATAGTGTGAGCATATAAATCGCGTGCTTTGGGTTTACATCGTACGTG
The DNA here is from genome assembly GCF_018812025.1 of Megalobrama amblycephala. NCBI lineage: Eukaryota > Metazoa > Chordata > Actinopteri > Cypriniformes > Xenocyprididae > Megalobrama > Megalobrama amblycephala. The sequence continues at coordinate 1,580 of NW_025953465.1, read as the reverse complement.
ATCTACTCGTATAGTGTGTGTTGGTAACCTTGCTGAAATCGCACAGAAATCGCACAGTGTATGCCCGCCTTTAGAGTGTAGGAGGAGGCGGGACTTCAGATTCTAGAGAGCATTTGATTGGACCGAAGATTTGACGAGAAACTGAAGTGTGATGTGATGCCATGAAAATCCGTGATCCATTTTAGCGGAAGTGAGAGACTGTAAGTTTTGAATGCTAATATCTCCTAAATGCGAATTTTGTCATTGATTTGAAACACACTAGCTTATCATAACCTTAAGGCTAACATACTAAAAGCTAAAAAACTTAAATTTTGATTTCGGGGGGACTTTAATGTGCTTTCTTATGTATATAAAATCACTTTTGTAAATTTCTATTGACGCGGACATCTAAATGTCTTTGAGCAATGCCATGAATGCAGTGCTTTGGATTAAAGTGTCTGACAATCACACACATGTAAATGTTAAAAATATAAAAGAATTTTTATTAAAATACCAATGATTTACATGGCCTGGAAATTCACTTTTTAATTATTTACAGGTTTTCCAGGACAGTGGGGACCCTGTAAGCATTATTTGTTAAGTATAAAATTAACTTATTTTTAACAGTATAGTATAGCATTTACTCTTCCTATTATGCCAATTGTAAGAGTAGCATGAGCTATTCTAAATTCAAAATATAGCTGCGAGCAGCGATGGCGGGCCCAAGCCCGGTGGCACTGCCACCCCGGTGGCTTCAGGGCAACTGTGCACAGCGGGCAATAGGCACTTAAAACGGTTAAACATCAAAGGACTATGTCAAATTCACTCCACATTTACTGCACTACAAGGTGCCGCTATAGAGCCCCTCCTCCCTGCCCATTTTCAAAGGATTACATGTGCCAAGTTTTAACATTATTCTGATGAATTTTGAAGCAAATCAGGTAAAAATAAGAGGGTGATCTCAAAGTATGCTGAAAGTGACACATTTTCTGCTTCCAGTTGGTGGCGCTATGACTTTGAATCACAATAGTCACATCCATGTGATCAGCCTTGAACACCGAAGACTAAGCCGAAGTTTCATCAAAATCAATTAATGTATGCAGAAGTTATAACACTTTGTTTCCCTTTTCTTGCCATAAATTCGTTGCCTCGCCACGGCCAAACCGTTTGAGATATCCAAAATCCGTTTGCAATTAAACAACTTCAATGTGTTAACAACAAGTTAAAAAAAGCTTGGTGTAAATTGGATAAACCCTGTAGGAGTAGTAGTATAAAATTCATAGCCTGTTTTTAAAAAAAATTAACATTCAAACAAAAATAGCCGACTTCCTGTTGGTCGGAGCTAATGAATGTAAATTAGAAAATTGTCTGGCTTAATGAAAACAATATGTGTACCGAGTTTGGTGACTGTAGAAAAACTAACCCCCCCACTTTTGTCAAAAGGTGGCGCTACTGTGCCCCTCCACCACGCCCATTTCTATGGCTTTGTCCATGTCTACTGGTTGACAATATTGATGTGTGTGTCGAGTTTCATGCAATTTGAAGCATGTTAAGAGCCTCAAAAACACTCAAGAATATTATTACAGTTTGACCTGTTGCCA